>NW_016158066.1:0-11866 GCF_001687245.7 Rhagoletis zephyria | reverse complement strand
TTCTTTACTTTTATTTTAATTTCTGTATTTATCCCTTTCTTCTTCTCCATACTCAAAATTATCTTCATCCTTGTTTGAGGCTAATCTATTCATGTACATACATACATACATCTTATTCCTAAACTGCTGCTTAGCACGTTTCTTTAATTCACTATCAATATTAAAGCATACATTTAGGAGGCATCTCCGCCCCAACCATGTACATGTATGGCATTGGTATTGGTGTGACTTTTGAATTGATTTTTTCGCTCTATTTTAAACTAATTTGAAATTTTAAAAATTGCCTGCACATCAGCATCAAAATACCTTTCTAATGATATATAATTGTTTATACCTTTGAAGTACAGTTTAGCCGTAAAAGGGGTGTAAAGGAAACATGATTGCCTATTTATATAATTGATATCTATACTGTAGTGTTTTCGGACGGTACTAGCTCTTACTGCCAATATAGGAATATTACATATACATATGTATAAAAGTAAATTATATTCTTTCTGTAGTAATGTCTTTCATATCACATATTTTCATTTGTTAATTTAAAAAGAAAGAAGATTTCAATGCAGTTCAAAAAACAAAATTTGATTTATTTAAGGAGACTTTTATAAATTTTACTGAAAAGACTTTAAATACACTCTAAAATTTTTTTATTTATTTGTGCATATTAAGAGAGGTAACCAGTTTCCTCTTTTAATGTGTGCAAATTCGCACGCCGTGTAATAAAATTAATCATTGCCTGTTTACTCTTATATACCAAATTTGTCGCAAGAGCAAAATTACACAAAAAATGTTTATTAGTAGGAAATGAGTAGTCCACTTGCAAACAGCGTTATGTGATTTTATAATAGAAAGCCATAAATTTGAAAAAGTGACTACGACAACAAGTAACATTTAAATTGAATCTNAGTTTTACATGCTCTTTTTAGAGTGTACTTGCTACTTATTATATTTACTTTGCAAAATACTTATGCACAAAAAATGTACTTTATAAATTGAAATTACAAATGCTTGATTTTATGCACATGTATTCCAAGTCTTTAGGATGGGTTAAGTTATGTCTTTTTCATGAAAATGTTTGGTTTTCTTACAAATTATGAGATGTATATGTAACAAAAAAAATTGGATACATTTGGATACATTTTTGGCTTGGTCAGGGATACATTTTCTTGAGACGGCGAGGCAACACTGCTGCTGTCATTTGCAAGTAAGTTCGAACATAATTAGCATGTTTATTTTCTTTTATGCATACATGTGTGCTCCTTTAAATGAGCTAAGTGGATCGAGACAAGTGAACTCTTTTTTTAACTTTTCTTAAATAGTAATGATGTTAGGGAAATAGATTTAAGATACATATGTATAATAAGATATTTACTTATATGTTAAGGAGATCTTTCTATGATAACTTTAAGATGAATTTTTGTATTATATCCCATGAATTGAAGATATTGTGGTAATTCAAATTATTATGTGGACGAAATGTAGGATAATGTAATGGTGAGGTGAAATAAGAAATTAATTGGGTTAATAGGATGAAGGAATTCTCTATTAATAGGTTGGGTGGGTAAAGGCAGAGGGAGAAATGCTATCTTCTCTCCCCTCCAGTTCCAAGTTGTTGTAGGGTTTCTTTTTTTGTGCGTTTTCTTGGACATTTCCCTCCTTAATTGTTTTTGCTGCTTCATTTGGTTTTGTAGGCCGTTTTCTTTACGATCGATTTCCCTCAATATCTTCATACTATTATATTTTTTTGTAAGACTTTCGCTGTATGTACGGACGCAAGCCCACGCCCATTGCCCTGAGCTAAGCTGTAGCGTAGCAAGGTATGCAGAACCGCCGAAGTGCATGCACCTACTCTCTATCCTTTGATCTTTCAAGCAGCCCTTTAGGAGAAAGCCGTTACAACTTAACATCACGTCTTATGTTTATAGATTAAATTGCTTGGAAGACCGAAGATTCTTGCTATCGGTAACTTTTACTTTTAATGTTATCGAGGGCTACAATATTTGGCCATATCTTCTTGAGCGGATTAGCTTTACTGTTCCTAAGCGTAGTCTCCGAAGCTCTTATTCATTTTATTTGTAGAGTCTCAAACCAAGATTTGCTATTAATGCTCCTCTAGCAAGGTTCTTGCGCGACTTCAGTAATATCTCTCGTATTGTCACCGTTAGATTCGCACTATCAAATCATGCTTTTTAAAATCTTCTGAAAACAGTTTTTTAAGTTTATCTTAATATTATAATTTAATTAAATCTAATTTAAGCTTAACTAGTCTGTAAGAAATTTTGTTTCATAGATTAAAATAAATAAATAAATTTTTTCAAGAGTAACTGTACAATACAGGGGTTTATTTAACTGCCAAAATTTCGCATACAGAATATTGTATCATTGTATGCCCAACTCAAGCAGCCATAGTTTTCATCGTTGGTCACCGATAGAAAAATGGAGGTTGTAAAAAGAGATTAATATATTTTAATAAGGCTTCATTAATACTGTATGATTACGCCCGTAGTCTATTTACTTGGCCCCCTGAAATTGTGCATATGGAAACTGTGCATACGAAATAATGCATATGAAAAAACCGAAATAATGCATACCCAAAAAACCGAAATAATGCATATATGCACAGTTTCGGTTGAAAACCGAAATAATGCATATGAGAAAAACGCAGTAATACATACATGCACAGTTTCGACTCAAAACCGTAATAATGCATATGACAAAAACCGAAATAGTGCATACCTGAAAAATAACTTCTTTTTGCGTAGACGGCCTTCAGCCGCGCTTAAGGATTATAACCCTTACTAAGTAGATTTTTCCGTTCTGTGCTGCCGGAAAAGGGAGGGGGCGGAAGTATTTTTGCGCAGAAAGTTTTTTTGCGTAGGCGGCCTTCGGCCGCGCTTAGGGACTATAACCCTTACTAAGTAGAATTCTCCTTTCTGTGTTGCCGGCAAAGGGGGGCGGAAGTATTTTTTCGCATAATTTATTTCTACGTAGGCGGCCTTCGGACGCGCTTAGGGATTATAACCCTAACTAAGGGTTTATCGCAGAACTTCATTTTGAGTAGGAAGCCTTCGGCCGCGTAGAATTCTCCTTTCTGTGTTGCCAGAAAAGGGGGGCGGAAGTATTTTTGTGCAGAACTTCTTTTTGTGTAGGCGGCCTTTGGCCGCGCTTGGGGATTATAACCTTTACACCAACCAAAATGCGGGGTGTGGTTGGAGCATAACACAGTACTTGGGTGACCACATGTGCTTAGCCACTTCCTCGTCAAGACCGTAGTGCGCGATCCTTCAAGAGGTGACCCTGTTTCTACAGAACACTACGGATCTAGACCCGGAGGGTGTCGAATCTTCCCTCTCCCCCTAATCCAGGGTGTCTTGCGTCACCGTGCCCATTGGATGGTTTGCAGTCAGGGGGCTTCCCGACTGTATTCTAACGGCACCTCCCGGATACCTGTCCGCCTCCGGGAGTAACGGTGGACATGCTGCGGCAAGGTGCTCTGCCGTAGTCGATCGTTCTTTTCCTCTTCAACTCTTTTCAGTCACCGAAAGGTCTCATCTGAGTAGGTGACCAACGACACAGATGAAATGAATAATTCTAAAAGAGCCTCGGATCCCCGCACGGGTATAAATTCTGCCGTCGGACACGGCAAGAAAGTAACTTAACAAAGTCTCGGCAACTGCGTTGATGGCACCTAATGGATCTAAAACGGTCCAACCCAACCTCTGTCAGGTCGCTTGCACCGTCGGAGGGAAAAGCTATACCCCCTGGGGGCACGGCTACCCCCGAAGACACCGGTTTAAGCAAACCCCTCGAGGGAAGTTCTAAACCGGTAGAAGGCTAGGCCCAACCCGGGCACTCTACAGCAGGCTAAGGACGTTCACGCGAGGTGCTCCACGGACAGGCACTCGACGTCCGAGTCTGCACCCTGCACAATTTCCGCTTCGGCAGAGTCGGGGGCAAATGACTTGCATCAGCGCCCCTGATGCTCCAAAGCGTTAAAGAAGGTTACCCCATCCGTCAGGGCTAAACGGGACCGTTTCATTCATTTTACTCCATCACACCAGCAGAAGGAGTCTCAAAAGGCTGAGGAATGTGGTGCCTCGAGCGACCCCAGCGCGTCGGACAACGCCACGAGCAAACCGGCGGAAGCCAATTCTAACCCTGGCAACGCCCCGAGTGGACCAGTTAATATGGAGGAAGTGTGCCCGGCGGATGTATCCGATACCGCGACGAAGTCTGAGAGCGATAAGTGCTCAGTCTCCGCTTACGTAGCCGCTGGTCACTTCCAGAGGACCAGCTTCTGACTTCAGAACCGGGGGAGCTCAACTGCAGCATCGTAGCTTCCCAAGGTCAGGAGCCAGAAGCGATGGACCAGGACCCTCCTCCGGACTCCGATAAGGGTTCAAGTCCTACAGATTAACTTGCACCACTCTAAGGCGGCTTCGGCTGCCCTACTTCTACACCTCGGCAAGAAAGCATAGGGACTCGTTCTTATCGCTGACGCCTTCCAGGTGGTCTCAGCACCAGTCGCAGGTAGGATTCGAGCGCCCCTGATGCTCCAAAGCCTTAAAGAAGGTTACCCCATCCGTCAGGGCTAAACGGGACCGTTTCATTCATTTTACTCCATCACACCAGCAGAAGGAGTCTCAAAAGGCTGAGGAATGTGGTGCCTCGAGCGACCCCAACGCGTCGGACAACGCCACGAGCAAACCGGCGGAAGTCAATTCTAACCCTGGCAACGCCCCGAGTGGACCAGTTAATATGGAGGAAGTGTGCCCGGCGGATGTATCCGATACCGCGACGAAGTCTGAGAGCGATACGTGCTCAGTCTCCGCTTACGTAGCCGCTTGGTCACTTCCAGAGGACCAGCTTCTGACTTCAGAACCGGGGGAGCTCAACTGCAGCATCGTAGCTTCCCAAGGTCAGGAGCCAGAAGCGATGGACCAGGACCCTCCTCCGGACTCGGATAATGGTGCAAGTCCTACAGATTAACTTGCACCACTCTAAGGCGGCTTCGGCTGCCCTACTTCTACACCTCGGCAAGAAAGCATAGGGACTCGTTCTTATCGCTGACGCCTTCCAGGTGGTCTCAGCACCAGTCGCAGGTAGGATTCGAGCTTGTATTCTAATTAAAAATAATCTTAATTTTATTTATTATTTTCTACTCTCTCAGTACAGTGCAGATACCGTTTGTGTCAGCGTGCATCTGGGGCCGATAACTATTTGGATAACGTCCTAATAAACGGTGCAGGTCTGTCAAAGCATTCCGCCAAATCGACTACAAGACGTGGTGAAGGAGGCCAACTACAGGAAGCTTCCCACGGTCATCGGTTCTGATGCTAATTCTCTCCATGTTTTATGGGGCTCCAGCGACATCAACCCACGAGGTTAGTTACTACTTGACTTTATTCTTAGTTCGGATCTATTTATAACCAACTCTTCGAATAAACCCACGTATATAATTTCTAACAGATAGGAAGTTCTGGACATTACGCTAATCTCAAACTACTTCCCTGAGTACGTCAGGGATTGGCATGTCCTAAGCGAACATTCCTTCTCCGACCAGCAATATATTTCTTTTAGGCTCTCCCTAAGAGCCGCATCTCTATCGCGTTACAGGAACATGAGGCGTACCGATAGGACCAAATATGTATAAAATGAGCGCTCGGTAGCCCTTGACGCTTCTCTCGGTATGCACCGCATACCGTTAACAACTAAGGAAGCGCACCCTCCAGTGACAAAGGCTATTTCTTTTCTTGAGCTGGACTCATCGTCAAAGATTGATGAAGCCGTGGACCTTGTCACCAAAGCCTGCAACATAGCCTTTAAAGCTTCCTGCTCAACAACACGTCCAAAGGGCAAGAGGTGACCCCAATGGTGGAATCCGGAGATCTCCTCCCTGAGGCGAACCAGCAGGAAAATTTTTAATCTAGCAAAACAAACTGGATCCTGCCAACGCTACAAGGATGCTTTGAAAGCCTTTAAGAGTTCGGTACGAACAGCTCAAAGGGAATCTTGGAAAACTTTCTGAGGCAACATTGAGGAAACCTCGAAGGGCAACCGACTACGGAAGGTCCTATCTAAAACTCCAGTTGCCCCAAACTATATCCAAAAACCTGATGGTGAATGGACCTCCCTTTGCTGCGAAATGCTAGATGTTCTCATGGACACCCACTTCCCGGGGTGTACAACAGTACCAAATGCAGACGCACCTAATCAGAGGACTTATTTTTCACAACACGCATAGTGCAACAAGAGAAGTTTAAATTGACGATTAAAACCTTTAAACCTTATAAATCTCCGGGACCAGATGACATACTCCCTGCCGAAATCCACCTTCTTTGACCACTGCTTGCTGAGATCTTTATGGCTTGCCTTAGCCTTAGTCACATTCCTAGAGGATGGACCAAGGCTAACGTCTTTTCTTCTTAAAGCTTTAGAAAGATATAAGACAGCGCCTCTCTTCTGAGGACGTGTCGGAGTGTCAACACGCCTATTCTAAAGGAAAATCCGGAGACACTGCGCTTCACGAAATTGTGTCCAAAATTGAAAAAGGACTCGCCTTTAAGGAATTTACTTTAGGTGTCTTTCTTGACATAGAGGGCGCCTTTAATAACATTCTTCCAGAGGACATTGTGAGCTCACTTTCCCAAGTGGGCCAGGAGCGGCCTCTGGTGGAGCTTATAAGGCTTCTCCTGGAAAGAAGAATTATCTCATCAGAACTGGGGCGCTTCCATGTTTCCATCGGCATGCAACGAGAGGTGATCCTCAAGGAGGAGTTCTCTCCCTCCTACTCTGGAACCTTACAGTGAACTCAATTCTGATAAGACTCCAGAGCACCGGCTGCCACGTCGTAGTGTATGCCGACGACATTGCACTCACAGCAACGGGCAAGCATCTCCAAACGCTAAGCGAACTTCTGCAGAGTGCTCTCTGTCTCGTCAATAGCTGACCGAGGGAGTGTGGACTTAAAGTCAATCCCATAAAGACCGAAAGGATCCTATTCACGAGAAAATATAAGATACCGTTTTTTCAGCCCCCCTCCCTAAGCGGGATGGGACTTACACTCTCCAACGAGGCTAAATATCTCGGTTTAATTCTCGACAGAAAGTCGGACTGGAGGCGGAACCTTACGGATCGATCCAGGAATGTCATTACCGCCCTCTACGCCTGTAAGGAAGCGGTAGGGAAACGATGGGGTCTGAAGCCACACATAATACACTGGATGTACACGGCGGTTGTCAGACCCATCCTTTTCTATGGGATCACCGTAAGGTGGACGGCTCTAGAGAAGTCCACTTACAGAGGTGTATTGGGCTGGGTACAAAGTGCGGCAACCATGTTAATCACGGGTGCCCTGCCTTCTACTCCCTACTCTGGAGACTGTATTGAATCTTCTCCCTACCGATATTTACGGTAGATATTAGGCCAGCTGTAACGCAACTCGACTAGATGCAAGTCATACATGCAGAGGCATAAAGTTCGGTCACTCAAAGATTCTGGGCACCATTCCAGCAACCCTACACAAGCTGGAATACATAAGTCCACATTTCTGCTTCGAAAATAGGTTTTCTACCAGAATTCCAGACAGAAGCGACTGGGTAAACCGCTTGGACTTAGATCCATGTTCTACCGTTATATTTACGGACGGGTCAAAGCTCGACAACAAAGTTGGAAGCGAAATATACTCTAATAAGAACTCTCACTAAATCCAAGCAGGCGGCTCCCTGACCACTGCATCGTTTTTCAGGCCGCCCTATGGCTTAAAAATAATACAAATCGTTTACATTCTGTCACTATTTTTTCTGCCAGCCAAGCAGCGATTAAATCTTTAAAGTGCAGTAACACTTCCTCAAAAGCTGCTGCCGAATGCAGAAGTACCCTAAACGAGCTTGCCACGAAAGTCACCATTAACGTGGTATGGGTACCGGGCACAGTGGAATACCGGGAAACTGCGCGGCAGACGAGCTTGCGAGGGGGAACTGAACTACGCTCAGCAAACTCTGCGCTCGATGCAGGCGTTCCCCTGTCTTCGAGTAAGCACCGATTGAAATCTATCTTCATTAAATTGGCCAACCAACATGCTCTGTTACAAAACAGATCTGGCCATTTATAAACGAAAAACGATCTAAAATTCTTATACAAATCGACCGCCCCATTATTAGCACTGTGGTCGGTATAATTACAGGACACTGCCTAATGGGCGCGCATACTAGGCAAATGGGTTATCCCGATAACGATTTCTGTCATGCCTGCAGGGACGAGGAGGAGGTGGAGAGCGTAGAACACTATCTCTGCCATTGCCCCGCCCTGGCAAAGTCAAGACTTGCTTTTTTTAACGAACATACTTTTCGGTGTTTAGCCGATCTCGACTCTGTGGACGTCCGTGGCCTTCAACGATACGTTAAGGTTACACGATGGTTCTATCATTTGGGAAACTCAGGGAAAGGAACAAGAGCTCGTTCATAGCGGCATCACAATGGGTCAAAGTGGCCAACGTGTATCTCTCTCCGTGCGGAGTGACAACCACCCTAACCTAACCTAACCTAAGTGGAATTCTCCTTTCTGTGTTGCCGCAAAAGGGTGGTGGACGAATTTTTGTGCAGAACTTCTTTCTGCGTAGGCGACCTTCGGCCGCGCTTAGGGATTATATTCCTTACTAAGTAGAAGTAAATAATTCATACTAGAAAAATACGAAATTTTCAATATGCTCACTTTCGTTAGAAATGTTATAATTCATATTTATGTAAAATTAAGAAGAATTTAAATAACAATCCTAAATCATTTTATGGTTTCGTAAATTCAAAGCGTAAGGCACATGGTTTTCCGTCCGCTATGCATTATCGCAACACTGTATCTAGCGACAGCCAACTCATTGCCAACATGTTTGCTCGGTTCTTTAGGTCCAATTATTCTGTAGACTTCCCTATAAGTGGAGACTATCCGTACGAGCTTTGTCCAATCAACTCTGCTTATATTCCAGTAATATCTTCCGATGAAGTTTTACACTCTTTAAAAACCTTAAAAGCGTCATTTAGGCCTGGACCTGATCATATTCCGACCTGTTTTCTTAAAAACTGCGCTGAGAACATCTGCGAGCCTTTAACAACTCTATTCAATTTGTCACTTAAACATGGCGTTTTTCCGTCAGCCTGGAAGGAGTCTTTCATAATACCACTTCACAAAAACGGCAGCAGGTCGTCTATAGAAAACTATCGAGGCATAGCGAAACTCTCCGCTATCCCCAAATTATTCGAAGCAATTATTGTTAACCAGCTGACATATTCTATATCTTCTTCAATTACACAATCTCAACACGGGTTTTCTAAAGGAAAATCTACTATGACTAATTTATTGGAGTTTACAACTCATGTCTCAAACGGTTTTAGAGAAAATGCTCATACCGACGTAATATACACCGATTTCAGTAAAGCTTTTGACAAAGTATGTCACTCGTTACTCATCCGTAAACTCGACCTAATCGGCTTTCAGCCCAGTCTTCTTCAATGGATCTCATCTTACCTCTCTGATAGAACACAAAGAGTTATTGTTAATAATTGTTCTTCCAACATCATTAAAGTTTCTTCAGGAGTTCCTCAGGGAAGCCACCTTGGTCCGATTCTGTTCCTGATATTCATTAATGATATTTCTTCTATAATAAAACATTCAAAAATTTTAATGTATGCCGATGATGTGAAACTTTTTAAAACATTGTCCTCTATCGAAGAAAGGTCTTTGTTACAAGCGGATCTGAACAACGTGGTTAGTTGGTGTAATACAAACTATATGCCACTAAACCTTCAAAAATGTAAAGTTATGTGTTTCTCTCGGAGGGCTTTTCAACCAGCTGTTTATTCAATATCCAATTAAAATCTGGAGCAGGTGTCCAATTTTGTCGATCTTGGTATCACAATGGATTCCAAACTCAATTTCAACCATCATATTAATGTCACAGTCAATAAAGCCAGTGGAGATCTAAAACTATTCAGCTACATAATCAAATTCATCAGCTGATTGGATATGCTAAAGATAGTATTTCAATTATTGAGAGTGGAAATAACAGTTTTCTTTATAGTAAAAATCGAGTCCGATACGTCAAACGTGCTGGAATGACAGTTAAAATCTTGACATAAACCACGGAATGATTCGTTTAGTTCAAAATTAGTTTTGTATGGCTTTAAAAATAGAGGTCGGCACCAAAAATCTAAAAAAAAAGGTTCCGTACGTCATGCGGACTGCGCCCCTCGTGTCGGTTGGGCGGGAATGGAGGGTAAAAAGCCTTTGGGATTATTTATTTATATTTATTCGTTAAAAGTTCGATATAATGCTAATATGAACAAGTAAGTCTTAGCAAAAAAAAAAATCGGCATAAAAAAATATATATATATATTTATATATTTCATGAGTCAATGATCGGATCTAAACCAGTAGTATGGGACCACCTCTGAGACACTACCTTTCCGATGCAACAAGAATTATCGAAATCGGTTGACGTGGTCCAAAGTTATGCGGTAACATACATAAAAAAAAAAAAAAAATATTCCGACGAACTGATAACCTCCTCCTTTTTTGGAAGTCGGTTAAAAACCGAAATAAAGCATGCATGCACAATTTCGGTTGAAAACAGAAATAATGCATATGTGAACATTGAAGTAATGCATACATGCACAGTTTCGGATGAAATCCGAAATAATGCATATGTGAAAAACGAAGTAATGCATACATTCTCAGTTTCGGTTGGAAACCAAAATAATGCATATGAGAAAATACCGAAGTTGTGCATATGCATTCGTTTTAAAAGCGAAACAAGAATTATCGAAATCAGTTGACGTGGTCCAAAGTTATGCGGTAACATACATAAAANAAAAAAAAAAAAAAAAAAAAAAAATCCGACGAACTGATAACCTCCTCCTTTTTTGGAAGTCGGTTAATAAAGCATATGTGAACATTGAAGTAATGCATACATGCACAGTTTCGGATGAAATCCGAAATAATGCATATGCGAAAAACGAAGTAATGCATACATTCACAGTTTCGGTTGAAAACCGAAATAATGCATATGAGAAAATACCGAAGTTGTGCATATGCATTCGTTTTAAAAGCGAAATAATGCATATGAAAAACAAAACGAAATAAAGCATACTCGCACAGTTTCGGTTGAAACCGAAATAATGTCTAAATGCACAGTTTCCAAATGCGCAATTGCGGTACCCCTATTTACTTATGTAGTATGACTATTGACAAATTGGAGCATTTACATAGTATACTTTTTGTATATTTTCAGACTTTCTGATTGCCGGAGTAACTGTAAGAAATATGGTGGTGGAATTTTCTTCGGCGGCACAAAGTTTAAATATACTGGCCGTACAGAGCGAGAAATTTTGAGTGATGATATATCTACATCGAATTTAATCTTCGAAACCAATGAGGATATGAAAAAAGCGAATAGTGTACCAACGACTCCATCTAGTCCAAAAGAAGATCTGTGCCATATCAGTAAAGTATATTTATTTGCCATATTTTATGTACTTCCCACAAAAGCACTATAGCGTTTTTCGAATACAATCAACCCTCAAAAACCACGATCAATTTAGCCGTTTTCATACAAATTGATATAAATTCAAGCAGATGTATTTATTTATATACAATATCTAAATGGTATATGAATACCTCCTCACATCTTCTGTACTAATAAATAAAATTGATTATATGAAAAATATTTGTCCAGATTTGGCTCTCAAAGTGCTGAACCGATTTTAATTTTTATACCCGAGCGCACTTGTGCACAAGGGTATATTAATTTTTATGTATACATTTGTCTATATCTATCTCGATTCGTTTTGGCTGTTACAAACAACCGTTATGTGAACAA
>NW_016158065.1:167056-167845 GCF_001687245.7 Rhagoletis zephyria | reverse complement strand
GACATTTTCGGTCATGAACAATATTTGCATCCGCTGCATTTGCATCAGTTATTCTAGTTGCATCGACCAAATACTGGCTGGATACCTACGTTGTATATGCACATACATATGTGTGGAGATAGTTGCAACTGCATAAGTGTGTAGATATGTATGCAGTTAAACAAAAAGTGAAGTGCAAGTACATTTGTACAAAGCGCAGCTGCAACAACGTACATGTGTACATACATATGTAGGTAAAAAGAGGAAAGTGCAGTGGAAATATGTATATAGTTACAAATGTACATATGTGCAACATACAATTACCATGTCATGGGGGTGCTATTTTGGACTTAACGCGTTTTGGAAATACGTTTTTCTTTTTGTCTAGGTACGATATGTGCAACATATGTATGTACAATTAGCATACATACGGCACAATATGTAGAGCTACATATCGCCGTTTAAAGTACAAAACCGCGTATCGTCGCTCTGCAAAGCCGCGTAAATTACCTTTTTTGCCAAAAATTGGATTAGCTAACAATAGCTCTTGGCTCAAGCCTTATCCATTCGTTCTGAAATATACTAGCCAGAAATGCGATTGCTTTACAAAAAAGAAAACCATTTTGACATATGAGAGTTTTTACGCTCTGGAATATAATTTATGCAACCTCACATACGCGGTTTTTCATAATCTTGATACGCGGTTTTGTACTTTAAACGACGATATGTGGATACACTTGCCTATGGCCATAATATATAGACGCTTCAATGAAGTGTTTTTTTGGTTTTGTTGCGATATTTTTTATTATA
>NW_016158065.1:164642-165239 GCF_001687245.7 Rhagoletis zephyria | reverse complement strand
ATGGGGGTGCTATTTTGGACTTAACGCGTTTTGGAAATAAGTTTTTCTTTTCGTCTAGGTACGATATGTGCAACATATGTATGTACAATTAGCATACATACGGCACAATATGTAGAGCTACATATCGCCGTTTAAAGTACAAAACCGCGTATCGTCGCTCTGCAAAGCCGCGTAAATTACCTTTTTTGCCAAAAATTGGATTAGCTAACAATAGCTCTTGGCTCAAGCCTTATCCATTCGTTCTGAAATATACTAGCCAGAAATGCGATTGCTTTACAAAAAAGAAAACCATTTTGACATATGAGAGTTTTTACGCTCTGGAATATAATTTATGCAACCTCACATACGCGGTTTTGCATTATCTTGATACGCGGTTTTGTACTTTAAACGACGATATGTGGATACACTTGCCTATGGCCATAATATATAGACGTTTCAATGAAGTGTTTTTTTGGTTTTGTTGCGATATTTTTTATTATATATTATTTTTTATCAAATTTTATTTTTATATTTTCTTTGCAGGTCGTGGAATACAGACAGTAGAAGTCAGCGGAGATTAGATATATATATAAATTTTATCTCTAATTAATTTTATTA
>NW_016158065.1:107739-164062 GCF_001687245.7 Rhagoletis zephyria | reverse complement strand
GCAGTCCTCAATTCAAGGCCTCTGTCCGCACTTTCCCAAGACCCAGCTGATATGACAGCACTTACTCCGGGTCACTTCATTCGAGGTGCACCGCTGTTGGCCATTCACGAACCTAATTCGGAAGACCTGCCCCTACTAAACCGGTGGGAGTTAGTCAAAGCACTTCACCACCAATTTAGTCGCCGCTGGGAAGAAGATTACCTCAAAGATCTTCAGAAGAGATACAAGTGGAAAACCCCACAACGCGATGCTCAGCCAGGCGACCTCGTCGTGATCAAAGAAGATTCGCTTCCCCCCCACTAAGTGGCGATTGGGACGGATCGAAAAAGTTCGCCACGGCCCTGATAACCACATATTTGTCGTAGAAATCCGTACACAAAATGGAGTTATCACGCGGACACTTGTCAAAGTGTGCTTCCTTCCCACGGAGAATTCTCCGCGCAAAGCACGATGAATAAGTATATATACACTTTCCCCCTGTATATTAAGGGTCTTAATATAATAATAGATTGGCACTTACACATATGTTAGTGTTTGGCCGAGCTTCTCGTCCGATTTGTGACGTGCGCCTTGATGTTGTCACACAAAGCAGAGGGACCTACAGTCTTACGCCGACTCCGAACGACGATTGTATTTTTTTATGAGAAGCTGTTTTTCATGGCAGAAATACACTCGGAGGTTTGCCATTGCCTGCCGAGGGACGACCGCTGTTAAGAAAAAACCTTTTTCTATATTTTTTTGCGATGTTGCTTTGACTAGGGCTTGAACCCAGGCATTGCGGAGTGGAAGCGCGCACTGCTTACCACTACACCACAGCGGCCGAGGGTCTTAGCTTCCCGTTTAAATATTGTACCCAATTACTTCTCGTTTCTCTGCCTTTGCTTCCACTTCCAGATCGAAGACATCATGGCATCACAGAAGGCATGCCCCCTGGCGCCAACGGCGGAGATGGATAACTGCCTACAATGCCGGCTCTGCCACCGGTATCACGCCTTGCGGACGTGCTCGGCCTTCAAGGCGATGAAGCCGCCACAACGGTTGTGAGTAACCCGCGCGCAGAGTTACTGCATCTACTGCCTTGCGCTCACCCACACTATCTGGGAATGCGACTCGCCAGTCAGTTGCAAGACCTGCGGGCTAGTGCACCACACGCTGCTACATGTGGCAGCCAAGATCCATGCGCGCACGGGGCCAAGGGAGCAGGGGCCCAAGCAGCGAACATCGGCCACAAAGGCCCCAAGGAGCGTCAAGCGGCGTGCACCGCCGAAGAAAAAGGCGCAAAGGAAGGCGCAGAAGATCCCGCGCAACCAGGCGCCGTAAGCGACGTGAAAGAAGACTGAAAGAGCTGCAGGAGACGCTCAGCAACGCATTCCTGCAGTGCGGGGATGATGTTTAAGTCGCCGCTTAAACTTAATTTAGCGGCCGTGCGCGCATCCTTTGGCCGCAGCGGTGTCGAGGCGGCTCCGAAAAAAGAACTCCCGAGCGCGCACGGCCGGCTACCATCATCGTGCCAAGTTATACGAAAGTTAGTTCAGCTATTAACGCAGATCAACGGCCACGCGTCTAATGCAGAGTAGTCTTTTGCGAACCATAAAAGCTAATGTGAAGTTTAAATCTCTTTAACAAATCCATATCCTTAATCCATTTGGAAAGTGTTATGGCAATCAGCCAAAAATCTGGTTTGTGTAACAATTAAACTTAAACAATACACAGAATATATTAACGAACTGCGTGACCTTAATTATAATTGAAACCCAGTCTTTCTTTTTTTACCGGGAAAAGTGTGTATGTGATGAAGGTGAGTGCGAAAGGCGACCACTGGAAAGTAGCCATTGTTGTTTAATCGTTGACCGTTTGGCTTAGAAACGCACAGTTGAATAGTTCCGCTCAGCTCAACAGTTGGCAATATTCCGCCATATTTTCCATCGCAAAATGTTTCCGCTACCTGTGCTCAACGCGTTGGGTTAGCCTAAGAAGATGATCGAAAAGACTTACGCCATTTTTATTAAATGTAACGCCACTTGTTAAATGTTGGCCGGTGCAAATAATTTTAATAAATTGTATATAACTGATGTGGTAAAGTAACTAATATATTTTTGTAGTGATACTATGTCTTTAAATATATGTTTATTAAGGGCCGGTTGTTCAATGTCACAATAATCACTACTTGGCGGTTAAACATCATTATCGACGTTTTCGACATCATGCATATAACATGTGGTCGATAAAGCAGTCGTTGTATTTAACCGGAGCTTTTACCTCCGATAAGTGCTAATCAGACATAGAACAACCGGCCCTAAGTTGTTTGCTTTATATTTATATACTGTTAAATTTTTATAACATTGATTGATTGCTTCAACACAATGGCAGCTCAGCGTTGAATTGGAAATATTATCAGCGCAACTATCTGTGTTTATTGCAACTTAATTTGCTTACATTTATCAGCTGTTCATTTGACAGCATATTCATCAAGCCGTTCCTAAGAATTAATTGTTGGGTTCAACAGTTGCCAGCAGTTTCGTAGCAGTAGAGCTAAACAGCTATGTCTTATGAACGTGCCCAATAATAATAATATGGGGTGTTCACATTTCGTTCCAAATAGTGTCTGAAAATGTAGACGTCCACATTTTAAGACGTTTTCTAACCGTAAAATCTGTGGTGTTGTTGTTTCCCATACAAAATTGAAAACGACGCCGTCTACATTCTGTCACACTCAAAGGTATGTTTTTTACGCGTCTACATTTTGCAACCTCGCAGCAGGGTTGCATTATGGCAATACTAATCACATTTTTTTTATTTATTGGGCACGTTTTTTGTATTTGCATTTAATTTGAGCGAAATTTCTGATGAAAAGAAACAAATCAAGGAAAAGAAATAACAAATATTAGGAATTGGTAATTAAGTTAAATAATTACAATTTTTCAGAAACAAAATCGAAAGGCGATATATAAAAAATGCACGCAAAGAAGAAATGTCTGGCAACACCAGCAAAGTTTTGAGACGATTTTGCGACGACTGCTAGAAAGGGGAGCTCACAGTTTGATGCTAAAGGTGTCTCAAAATGTAGACGCGTACATTTTCAGACACAATTTGGAACGAACTGTGAACACCTCAATAGATTGGTTTTTACGCTTCGCTTACATAAGATAATTTTAGACAAGCCAATTTTGAATACGTTTTAGTAGTCAAATTGTTGTGTATAATAGGCGTCCAGACAATTATTAAGACAATACATTTTTCAGCGGCCGTCGTTAGTGTGGTTTGGCGTGAATTTGGTATTATTTACATACACAAACCACTTTTTCATAATTGTGCGACTTTTTGCGACTTTGTCTTGTTTCTTTATCTCATATTAACCAATTAATGCCCCCTTCACTGTCTTCGCATGAGAGAAGTGTGAATGGATTAGTAAAACGTGTGAATCTGTGTAAATATATAATATGCGAAGGGAAGTATGTCAATCGAAAGTGATTTATAAAAGCTTTAGTTTGAAAATATCTTTGATGAGGCTTACCACCCTTTCAAAATGTCATATCGATCTAACCAAGTATATACCATATTTATTTTATGCGAGAAGACATTTTTGTGATAGTCATTCAATTTGCACAGTTCATTCGAATGGGAGGTCAGATTAAATACCTTAGCGTGTAGTGTTATTTTTTATATATAAATATGTAGGTGATTTGAAATTTTGTGAAATTAAAAACCTGCACTATGCGAGACCTCTCTTTACTCAGAAATGTCTGCACGGATTTAGATGAAATATTGCGCTAAGATCGCTTATAAATCTGACTAACATTTGGAATAATTTTTTAGGCCCAATTTCAGATGGCCTATTGAAGTAGAGATTGTTGATTAACTTCCACTATTCATTTTCAGATCATACATTTAATCTGCACTTAAATGGTCAATATTGGCTATTTAAATATGAGATATGCAACCCTGTGTTTGTACCAAACAACCAAGATTGATTGGCAGGTTGTTTAATCAATCCCACCAAATCCCACCAAAAGTGTAAACAAACAAGCGAATGCAACAACAATTTCCAAGAACAAGCAGCAGTGCTACCAATTGTTTGGCATATTTAAACAAAGTTGATCTGAAACCCAACGAAAGGTAAATGGCATTTAAACAACAATCCACAATTAAACTTAAGTGCCATTTAAATATTCATTTTCATATATATATTGACGTTTCTTGTATTTTTTGACATTTTGCAGTAAATGGAGGAATGGTGCAAGAATGAGTTTTCCGAAAATGAAGTATCGACCAAAAAATGCTAGCTCGATAAAAGTGATACTTCTTTTACCATTTAAGTTCAGGTAGTTTTTTGATATTTTGCAGTAAATGGAGGAATGGTGCATTTAAGTTCAGGTAGCTCTATTGTCACTTTTTCGTCGCCATATTAACAACCTGACAATTAAGTAGATTGTGACATTTCGTGCTACCATACCCAATATCTAAAACCCTTCAAATTTTGTTATTAATTTTTTGGTTATTTAAAAACATTTTGTTCTTAGAATCGAAATTTGAACAAGCAAAAGGAATATTGTTGGGTACCGCAAAAATTTTGACACACGCGTGTGGTCAAACCATTATACGTTAGTTTCAAATAAAGATTTCTAACTTTCAGACACAAATTTATTAATAAATTCGGCTTGAAATATGGACTTTCTTTTAATACTGTGGTCAGCGTAGCCGGAGTTGGGCTTACAAAATTCTAACTTTACCCAAATTTTTAATGGGCCGTCTCAAAAAGTTGTTTATTGAATCTACCATCTTTTTTGTATCATGAATTTAATTGATTCAGTACACTTTTTCATATTAATGTCCGAACAATAAATTTTTCCCTCCATTTTATGCCCAAACAGGGTGTAAAATTCCTTCAAAATATGGTAAGTGTTGTCGATTACGCCATTGCACAGTGGCCAATTTTTGGAAAACCCTGGCCTAAAGTCGGAAAAAAATTGGTGCATTCGTATGCATAACCATCTTATATTGTTAAGAGGGCTCTACTGCGTATCGTTGTGAGACATCAAGTCGATTCTCTTAAGGCATTTAGTGTTACAGGAGATCGAAGTGACTGTTGCTAGCAATTCGCTCTAAACTTCTCGTAAATTTGAGTTTTCATCGTTGTTAAAGTTGTGGTATTATCTTTAAAAAATTACAAATTTCAAGCATCCGTTCATGGACATTGTAATCTAGAGTATGTAAAACATGTACGTAAGACATAGATATCCACGGATTGATTTTTTTGTTTACTCATTATGATAAATTAGGAAAATAGTTACGAGAGTGGCCCAGATGGGCGGTCTAATTTTCTTTTTCATATATATTGAAGTTTTTCCCATCCACCTTGGTTAAAACCACCTGCCTCAATCCGCCACTGTAGTTTGGACATCAGTGTTTATACGCGATTCTCATTTTTTTTATGTTTAAAAGATTAAAATTATGTAAACAATTATTTCTGTTAAGATTTTGATGTTTTAAAGATTGGATGTTTTTAGAATTTAAATGATGTCAGAAAGTACTACTATATTAGAGTGCACTCGGTGTGAAATTTGCGATGCATTGTTTAAACAATTGCATTTGGAAGTGGGTGTAAAAACCAAAAGGCTGGAGGAACATCTATCTAAAAAAGAAAATAAAACTATCACGCTCCATCCAGACCAAAGAAGTGAAGTGAAAGATTTACTTACTACTATAAAAAGAAAATGGGACAAGAGTAACAGAACAACTGCACGCTTTCTGGGAAAAAACAAAACATGGTTGGAGAAGGTAGTAAAATTACAGGTACGATATACCAACTCTCAACTAATCATACAACTTTTTATTATTTATTACAATTTACGTACGACTTGCAGATGCAGTGTACAGTTGACTTCGAAATGATAGAATGGAACAATATTAAATATTGCTATGAGCTTGGATACTTCAGATGACTGCAAGTCACACCGTCTGACGGCGCGTTTTATCTTAAAAATATATTCCTGTACCAACAAATATGTATGTCTTGTTTATTGATTCATCTCCCGTGTAAATTTGAACATCAAGATTGTTAGATGATCCGAACATCAACTTCGTTAGTGTTTGTCCGAGCTTATTTCCGATTTGTGGCGTGCGCCTTGATGTTGGCGCACAAAGGGGAGGGACCAACAGTTTTACGCCCAATCCGAACGGGGATTGTATTTTTATGAGAAGCTGTTCTCCGTGGCTGAATACACTCGGGGGTTTGCCATTGCCTGCCAAAGAGCTACCACTATTACAAAAAACTTTTTTGTTTCTTATTTTTTATGTTGGTCGGAAACTGGGCTTGGACCCAGGCCCTGCGGAATGATAGCTTACATTGCAATCGCTACATCACGTTATATAACAAAAAAGGAGAAAACATGACCTTTTACACTTAACTACCTAAGTTTCGCTAAAAATCTGATTATTTTATGCGTACACAGCGGCCATTATGGATCCGCCATTTTGAATTTTGAAATTATGTGGTGAAATTTAAAACCAGCAACCAAAATAAAGACGGATACACAAGGTTTGATTACAATTGTACCACGCTTCGACTTTTGGAAAGCTTTTCGAAAAATTGCCACTGTGCATTGTATTGTTCGAATGACTAGCTGTCAGACGACGCCTGAATGCCTGCAAAGCCTGAACCAAGTTCGAAACTTGGCATCTTGCAGGCTCTTCAGGCTTCGTAGACTTCGGTTGTCGAGCAGCTTCTATACAATAGCACTAAATCATCTTTCAGGCTGAAGCGCCTTAAGCCGCAATGCTTGAAAAACATGCTATGGAGCTTCAGCTTTAAGAAGATACCAATTATATATATATATATATATTTATTTATTTATTTATTTATTACGGTCGAATGACCTATATACATACACATATACACATATATAACAAATCGCAACATTTATACATTCAAAGTAGAAGTAAGGGTAATTTCAGCTTTCTTTTACAGTTTTTTAATGTCGGTAAGGATGTTTAACTGGCGATTAGTGTTAACCAGAGATGGTGAAAACGGCCCTTGGTATATAAATATCTAGGAGTATCACATTTTTTAAGCTGTCGGAATGGACGAGATTCCGAGCAGCACAGTACATTGCGGTTTGAAAGCACTAGTTTCCTAGCCTCCTCTTCTGCATACCATTTTACGGATGTTCGTTAAACAACCTCTGGACCCGACAGTTTACCGACATGCCTTGAACGGCATCTACAGAGAGGCAGTCTCAAGTTATATAGACTCTCGAACTATGAATGCCGTTTTGGTACACAAAACGAGACAAAGCTTTGTCTGCCTCGGTAGACACGGGCCACAATAGCCCAACTGCGCTCTGGTTACTACAGCAGGTTGAATTCATACCTGAGCACAATAAATGAAGATGTGCTAAACGAATGCCCAGCATCCAGAGAGATGCCCCTTGACTCAAAGCGTCTCTTCGCATGCCTACTGAACCCCACCCTAATGACGCCCCTGTCCTTATGGACAGACCCCATCGAGTCTGCACGCCTCCTGGGTCTACCGGTAAAAGAGCCTGACGACAACGATTGAGAGACTAACAGATCTCGGCGGGATTGTTGTAGTCGCTACAACAAAAACAACAACAACCTAATATTTATTTATTTATCCAAATATCCCTGAAGAATTTGGCCCACACAAATACCTCTCACCAAAGCAGCCAGTTCCACAATAAGCCACCGGAACACAAGCCAAAACAGCCAGCCACACAAAAAACCACAGCAACACAAGCCATAGCAGCACGCGACAACCTCTTCGCTGCTATGACAGCGCAACATCACACAGCAACATGTAGTTGCACGACCACGAAACATCAAGCACACAGGTTCTTAAAGGAATACCACGACGGAACAACAATCAGTCAGCACGGAGCTGTAGTCGCGGCTGAGCAGCTAGCTACAACTGGATGGAACGATTGGTTGTGCGTCATTGATAACACCATATGATAGGAGACTCAGTAGTAGAGAGACGTAAGTACGAGTAAGGAGCATCGTTGATAACACCACAAGACATCTCCGCTCAGAAGCACCGCCCGCCACAGTATACCGTGAAACCGCGTACGGCCGACACCCGCTCGTTGTTATATGTTCTTTATAGAAAATAAGGGATTTAGTTAATAAAGTACGATTTACCGGAGCCCCAAAACTACAAATTTATTGTAACGGACCCTGGACACGGCGAGTATACCCCAGCATTTTAGAAGAAGCGTCGAGGCAGCAAAAATGCTTCGTTACAACAAGCGCCCGAGCAGGGACGCTCGGCAGATCGTATACGTGCAGAGAAATTTTTTTTTTATCAACTGGCAATGTTCGTACTGCAAGAAATTGAGAAAATTAAAAAAAAAAATTGTAGCCCATTCAGGTTCAGTAGAAGACGAGCTCGAGTCAGAATCTGTTTGCATGTTTTAAGCTACAAATTTAAAACATAATTAGTTGGTGTGGGTGTTAAATTCCACATTCACATTAAAATGTCGACTAAAAGGTATATTACCGAATTATCGCAAAACAAATTTTCGAGTACGAATGAAATTTAATATTGTTAAATGTGTATGTGCAAGTAAAATTACAGGTAGTCAACATCAAAAATCAAAGTAAAGCTACATATATCATATCCAAGAGTCGGTAGTTTGCACCTTTTCCAAATTTTTAGAACTTAGATTGCACCGTAGCAGTGGTCGTTTTAAGTTTGAAATACTCACAGCCGATTTCTCAGTGGATTTTTAATTATAATCGGAAGACTATCTCTTATTGTCATCTTCTCAGTGTAGTTAATATATGATTAACTCACCACCACCTTTCATAAGATTTATTAATGGCGAAACCGGCTTTTCCTGTAAATCCTGTAAAACCTGCAAATCGTGAAGTTGGGTTGGGTTGAATCCAAACAGTTTGTTTTTTGCGAAATCCTAGAAAACGAAAGAATTGCAAGTTTACACCTTTTTAATAATGGTTTAAAAAGTGTGTATGTGATCAAGGTGAGTGCGAAAAGCGACCACTTGAAAGTAGTCATTGTTGTTTAATCGTTGACTGTTCGTCTTAGAAACGCACAGTTGAATAGTTCCGCTCAGCTCAACAGTTGGCAACATTCCGCCATACTTTCCATCGCAAAATGTTTTCGCTACCTGAGCTCAACGCGTTGGGTTAGCCTAAGAAGCTGATCGAAAAGACTTACCCCGTTTTTATTAAATGTAACGCCGCTAGTTAAATGTTGGCCGGTGCAAATAATTTTAATAAATTGTATATAACTGATGTGGTAAAGTAACTAATATATTTTTGTAATGATACTATGTTTTTAAATAAATGTTTATTAAGGGCCGGTTTCTCCATCTCTGGTTAACACTAACTCCCCGGTTAAACATTGTTATCGATGTAACGATGTTTAACGGGGGATTAGTGTTAACCGGAGATAGAGAAACCGGCCCTTAATTGTTGGGTTCAACAGTTGCCAACAGTTTCGTAGCAGTTCAGCTAAGATGCTACGTCTTATGAACGTGCCCAATAATAACAATAGATTGGTTCTTACGCTTCGGTTACATAAGATAATTTTAGACAAGCCAATTTTGAATATGTTTTAGCAGTCAATTGTGTATAATAGGCGTCTAGACAATTATAAAGACAATACATTTTTCAGAGGCCGTCGCTAGTGTCGTTTGGCGTGAATTTTATATTATTTACAAACACCAACCACTTTTCCATAATTGTGCAATTTTTTGCGACTTTGTCTTGCTTCTTTTTCTCAAATTAACCAATTAATGTCCCCTTCACTGTCTTCGTATGAGAGACATGTGAATGTATTAGTAAAACGTGTGAATCTATGTAAATATATAATATGCGAAGGGAAGTATGTCAATCGAAAGTGATTTATAAAAGCTTTAGCTTGAAAATGTCTTTGATGAGGCTTACCATCTTTTCAAAATGTCATATCGATCTAGCCAAGTATATACGATATTTACTTTATGCGAGAAGACATTTTTGTGATAGTCATTCAATTTGCACAGTTCATTCGAATGGGAGGTCAGATTAAATACCTTAGCGTGTAGTGTTATTTTTTATATATAAATATGTAGGTGATTTGACATTTTGTGAAATTAAAAACTTGCACTATGCGAGACCTCTCTTTACTCAGAAATGTCTGCACGGTTTTAGATGAAATATTGCGCTAAGATCGCTTATAACTCTGACTAACATTTGGAATAATTTTTAAGGCCCAATTTCAGATGGCCTATTTAAGTAGAGATTGTTGGTTAACTTCCACTATTCATATTCAGATCATACATTTAATCTGCACTTAAATGGTCAATATTGGCTATTTAAATATGAGATATGCAACCCTGAAACAACCAAGATTGTTTGGTAGGTTGTTTAATCAATCCCACCAAATCCCACCAAAAAACCATCAGCTGTTCAGCACAAAGAGTAAACAACCAAGCGGATGCAACAACAATTTCAAGGAACAAGCAGCAGTGCTGCTAATTGTTTGGCACATTTAAACAAAATTGATCTGAAACCCAACGGAGGGTAAATGGCATTTAAACAACAATCCACAATTAAACTGAAGTGCCATTTAAATATTCATTTGAAATTGGCCCTAAGTTTTTGAAATTGAATTTTGGGCGTCGTGCCGGGTGTACAGGGCTTTCAGGCGAGCAACTCCACAACAGACATTTTGCGCTTGACATTTCTTTGATTTTTTGACATTTTGCAGTAAATGGAGGAATGGTGCAAGAATGAGTTTTCCGACAAATTAAATATCGACCAAAAAATGCTAGCTCGATAAAAGTGATACTTCTTTTACAATTTAAGTTCAGGTAGCTCTATTGTCACTTTTTCGTCGCCATATTAACAACCTGACAATTAAGTAGAATGTGACATTTCGTATGGTATGGTAGCCAATATCTAAAACCCTTCAAATTTTGTTATTAATTTTTTGGTTATTTAAAAACATTTTGTTCTTAGAATCGAAATTTGAACAAGCAAAAGGAATATTGTTGGGGACGGCAAAAATTTTGACACACGCGTGTTGTCAAACAATTACACAATTCTGGCACAAATTTATTAATAAATTCGGCTTGAAATATGGACTTTCTTTTAATACTGTGGTCAGCATAGCCGGAGTTGGGCTTACATTTTCTCTCAAAATTCTAACTTTTCCCAAATTTTTAATGGGCCCGTCTCCGTTGCCGTGTTCCTAGTTTTCATACTAACAATAAATCATCAATTTTGTTTCCAATATTGAACAGTAAAATATACTTGTTTTTACCCACGGAAACAACGATATTGTCGAAATATACTCGAATTAAGCAATACTCACTTCTCTGAAATTCATGAGGCCCATCGGTCCCAAAGTAAATTCCGTTTTCAAGTTACTTGAAAGACAATATAATTTGAGTGTCTGCAATATATAAGAAATAAACGTATCCGATATAGAAAACTGTAATAGTCCTGTAGCTCGTTTCTGTAACTCTTCTCTACCGATTATTTCTCTACTGGTAGAGAATATACGTCATTCTCTACTACTCATTAGCAGTAGAGAACAAAGCGGCGAATTCATATATGAATTGGCCTTGGTAGAGAATTGTTACAGAAACGAGCTACTGGCTAGCTACATTGTGAAATAATCAGATGTCATAATGACACTAAAAAATGTTAAAATATGTTCACTAAAATTTTATTAATGTAGAAATAAGGATTTTGGCAAGTAGTTATCGAATTTAATGTAAAATTTAGCCGTTTTTAAGAAGAGATATTGCTTATTTTTAAAAGGTAAATGTTACAACTATTCTATTTACACTCCCAAATTTAGGAAATAAAATCCCCTCTACCAAAAAAACATAAATTGGGTAACGCCGCTTTGACCTTTTTACAATTGAGCAATTGTTAAAAATCTCCTTTTTTAATCAAAAAGTTGCTTATTGAATCTACCATCTTTTTTGTATCATGAATTTAATTGATTCAGTACACTTTTTCATATTGATGTTCAAACAATAAATTTTTACCACCATTTTATTGCCCAAACTCGGTGTAAAATTCCTTCAAAATATGGTAAGTGTTGTCGATTACGCCATTGTATTGTTCGAATGAATAGCTGTCAGACGACGCCTGAAAGGCCTGCAAAGTCTGAACCGTGTTCGAAACTTGGTATCTTGCAGGCTTTCAGGCTTCGTAGACTTCGGTTTTGGAGCAGCACTAAGGGCCGTTTGCACCATGTCTAGTTAATTCTAACTCCCAGTTAAACATCTTTATCGATGTTATCGACACCCATCATATAACATGTGATCGATAAAGCAGTTAACGTGCTTAACTGAAGGATGTACCTCCAGTTAGCGTTAACTAGACATGGTGCAAACGGCCCTAAATCATCTTTCAGGCTGAAGAGCCTTAAGCCGCAACGCTTGAAAAGCATGCTATAATATATATATATTTATTTATTTATTACGGTCGTATGACCTATATACATACACATATACACATATATAACAAATCTCAACATTTATACATAAAGGGCCGTTTGCACCATGTCTAGTTAACGCTAACTGGAGGTACATCCTTCAGTTAAGCACGTTAACTGCTTTATCGATCACATGTTATATGATGGGTGTCGATAACGTCGATAAAGATGTTTAACTGGGAGTTAGAATTAACTAGACATGGTGCAACCGGCCCTAAAAGTAGAAGTAAGGGTAATTTCAGCTTTCTTTTACAGTTTTTTAATTTTTCTTTTAACCAGCCTATGTATAACTATCTATGGGCCGTTTTAACCATCTCTGGTTAATACTAATCTCCAGTTAAACATCATTACCGACGATGTCGACACAATGTTATATGCATGGAGTCAGTAAAGTCGGTAAGGATGTTTAACTGGGGATTAGTGTTAACCAGAGATGATGAAAACGGCCCTTAGTATACAAATACCTAGGAGTATCACTGTTAAGCTGTCGGAATGGACGAGATTCCGAGCAGCACAGTACATTGCGGTTTGAAAGGACTACTTTCCAAACCTCCTCTTCTGCATACCATTTTACGGATGTTCGTCAAACAACCTCTGGACCCGACAGCTTACCGACAGGCCTTGAACGGCATTTACAGAGAGGCAGTCTCAAGTTATATAGACTCTCGACCTGTGCATGCCGTTTTGGGCACATAACCACCAGACGTGGACGAGATAAAGCTTCGTCTGCCTCGGGAGACACGGACCACAATAGCCCAACTGCGCTCTGGTTACTACAGCAGGTTGCATACCTGAGCAGAATAAAAGAAGATGTGCTAAACGAATGCCCGGCACGCAGAGAGATGCCCCTTGACTCAAAGCGTCTCTTCGAATGCCTACTGAACCCCACCCTAATGACGCCCCATCGAGGCTGCACGCCTCCTTGGTCTTCTGGTAGTAGAGCCTGACGACAACGATTGAGAGACTAAGCGATCTGGGCGGGATTGTTGTAGTCGCTACAACAAAAAAAACAACAACCTGAATATAATATCCCTGAAGAATTTGGCCCACACAAACACCTCCCACCAAAGCAGCCAGCCATGCAAAAAGCCACAGCAATAAAAGCCTAATCAGCCAGCTCCACAATAAGCCACCGGAGCACAAGCCAAAACAACCAACCACGCAACAAATAACAGCAACACAAGTCATTGCAGAACGCGACAACCTGTTCGTTGCTATGACAACGCAACATCACACAGCAACATGAAGTTGCACGACCACGAAACATCAAGCACACAGGTTCTTAAAGGAATAAAACGACGGAAAAACAATCAGTCAGCACGGAGCTGTGGTCGAGGCTGAACAACTGGATGAAACGATTGGTTGTGCGTCATTGATAACACCACAAGAAACCACCACTCAGTAGTAGAGAGCCGTAAGTACGAGTAAGGAGCATCGTTGATAACACCACAAGACATCACCGCTCATAAGCACCGCCCGCCACAGTATACCGTGAAACCGCGTACGGCCCCCGTCAGCAGAGCGACGTCTACAACACCTACAAGAGCGCTACTCACCGACGTTGCCAGAGCGCCACTTATCGATACGACTACAGCGCTACTCTCCAGCGTCACCAGAACGCTGTTCATCGGCGCGCCACTCATCGGCGTTAGCAGAGCGCTTCCCACCAGCACTTAAGTCACGGTATAGCGGATCGGTAACGGAGCACGGAGTCGTTACCCAACCACTGGAAGCGACACTACCTATATTAATCATTGTAATCTTTGTTATATGTTCTTTGTAGAAACTAAGGGATTTAGTTAATAAAGTACGATTTACCGGAGCCCCAAAACTACAAATTTATTGTAACGGACCCTGGACACGGCAAGTATACCCCAGCATTGCAGAAGAAGCGTCGAGGCAGCAAAAATGCTTCGTTACAATTGGCGCCCGAGTAGGGACGCTCGGCAGATCGTACACGAGCAGAGGACATTTTTTTTTATCAACTGGCAACGTTCGTACTGCAAGAATTTCCAAAGTTTATCTGTTTAACGAGTGCTAAGCAGTTCTAGTTTGTGTTATTTACGCCGGAAAAAGTTTGTTGAAGCCAAGTTCCAACAAAATGACGCGACTTAGTCATAAAGTGCGTTGATTGAATAGTTATATTTTGTCAGCCTTCGTGCATATTTTCCTGTTTTGGTTCATTATTGTTGCTTTTGTGTAGGGTGGTCAGATATTATAGGGACATAATACAGTTGGAGTCAAAAATCAGTACAGAGCCATAAAAATCAGCTCATTTTTAAGCGTATTTTTTATTATTAACAATACAACAACCAAATAACAGCGCATTAATTTAATAAAAAATAACTAACAGACTTTTAAATACGTATAGTATTATCGATATAAAAATTCATTACTTTAAAACAAGTCAAAGGTGTTACGTATGTATGTACAGCTGTGCTCATGAAAATAGTAGTAAAATGTATTGACAGGTTTTGAAAATTTTTTCTTTCCTTACTTAATTTAAATTTTTTATAAAAATATAGTTAATTCTATAACAAAACAGATGTGAGTTGAAGTCTCAAACTTTCTAGAAAATTTATAGAAAATAATAAAATTGAGAAAATTAAAAAAAAATGTGTAGCCCATTCAGGTTCAGTAGAAGACGAGCACGAGTCAGAATCTGTTTGCATATTTTAAGCTACAAATTTAAAACACATTTAGTTGGCGTGCGTATTAAATGCAACATTCACATTAAAATGTTGACTAAAAGGTATACTACCGAATTATCGCAAAACAAATTTTCAAAANTCAGAATCTGTTTGCATATTTTAAGCTACAAATTTAAAACACATTTAGTTGGCGTGCGTATTAAATGCAACATTCACATTAAAATGTTGACTAAAAGGTATACTACCGAATTATCGCAAAACAAATTTTCAAAAACGAATGAAATTTAATAGTATTAAATGTGTATGTGCAAGTAAAATTACAGGTGGTCAACATCAAAAATCAAAATAAAGCTACATATATCATATCCAAGAGTCGGTAGTTTGCACCTTTTCCAAATTTTTAAAACTTACATTGCACCGTAGCAGTGGTCGTCTTAAGTTTGAAATACTCACAGCCGATTTAATACAGTTGGAGTCAAAAATCAGTACAGAGCCATAAAAATCAGCTCATTTTTAAGCGTATTTTTTATTATTAACAATACAACAACCAAATAACAGCGCATTAATTTAATAAAAAATAACTAACAGACTTTTAAATACGTATAGTATTATCGATATAAAAATTCATTACTTTAAAACAAGTCAAAGGTGTTACGTATGTATGTACAGCTGTGCTCATGAAAATAGTAGTAAAATGTATTGACAGGTTTTGAAAATTTTTTCTTTCCTTACTTAATTTAAATTTTTTATAAAAATATAGTTAATTCTATAACAAAACACATGTGAGTTGAAGTCTCAAACTTTCTAGAAAATTTATAAAAATTGAGAAAATTAAAAAAAAATTTGTAGCCCATTCAGGTTCAGTAGAAGACGAGCTCGAGTCAGAATCTGTTTACATATTTTAAGCTACAAATTTAAAACATATTTAGTTGGCGTGCGTATTAAATACAACATTCACATTAAAATGTTGACTAAAAGGTATATTACCGAATTATCGCAAAACAAATTTTCGAGTACGAATGAAATTTAATAGTGTGTATGTGCAAGTAAAATTACAGGTGATCAACATCAAAAATCAAAGTAAACCTACATATATCATATCCAAGAGTCGGTAGTTTGCACCTTTTCCAAATTTTTAAAACTTACATTGCACCGTAGCAGTGGTCGTCTTAAGTTTGAAATACTCACAGCCGATTTCTCAGTGGAAGTTTAATTATAATCGGAAGATTATCACTTATTGTCATCTTCTCAGTGTAGTTAATATATGATTAACTTACCACCACCTTTCATAAGATTTATTAATGGCGAAACCAGGTTTTCCTGTAAATACTGTAAAACCTGCAAATCGTGAAGTTGGGTTGGGTTGAATCCAAACAGTTTTTTATTTTGTGAAATCCTAGAAAACGAAACAATTGCAAGTTGACACCTTTTTAATAATGGTTTAAAAAGAGTGTATGTGATCAAGGTGAGTGCGAAAGGCGACCACTGGAAAGTAGTTATTGTTGTTTAATAGTGGACTTTTTGTCTTAGAAACGCAGTTGAATAGTTCCGCTCAGCTCAACAGTTGGCAACATTCCGCCATATTTTCCATCACAAAATGTTTTCGCAACCTGAGCTCAACGCGTTGGGTTAGCCTAAGAAGCTGATCGAAAACACTTCGCCGTTTTTATTAAATGTAACGCCGCTTGTTAAATGTTGGCCGGTGCAAATAATTTGAATAAATTGTATATAACTGATGTGGTAAAGTAACTAATATATCTTTGTAATGATACTATGTTTTCAAATATATGTTTATTAAGGGCCGGTTGTTCAAGGTCTGGTTATCACTACTTGCCGGTTAAACGTCATTATCGACGTTTTCGATATCATGCATATAACATGTGATCGATAAAGCAGTCGTTGTATTTAACCGGAGCTTCTACCTCCGATTAGTGCTAATCAGACATTGAACAACCGGCCCTAAGATGATTGCTTTATATTTATATACTGTTAAATTTTTTTGTAACATTGATAGATTGTTTCCACACAATGGCAGCTCCGCGTTGAATTGGAAATATTATCAGCGCAACTATCTGTGCTTATTGCAACTTAATTTGCTTACATTTATCAGCTGTTCATTTGACAGCATATTCATCAAGCCGTTCCTAAGACTTAATTGTTGGGTTTAATAGTTGCCAGCAGTTTCGTAGCAGTTGAGCTAAACAGCTACGTCTTATGAACGTGCCCAATAACAATAATAGATTGGTTCTTACGCTTCGGTTACATAAGATAATTTTAGACAAGCCAATTTTTAATATGTTTTAGAAGTCAAATTGTTGTGTATAATAGGCGTCTAGACAATTATAAAGACAATGCATTTTTCAGGGGCCGTCGTTAGTGTCGTTTGGCGTGAATTTTATATTATTTACAAACGCAAACCACCTTTTCATAATTGTGCGATTTTTTGCGACTTTGTCTTGCTTCTTTTTCTCAAATTAACCAATTAATGTCCCCTTCACTGTCTTCGCATTAGAGAAGTGTGAATGTGTTAGTAAAACGTGTGAATCTATGTAAATATATAATTTGCGAAGGAAAGTATGTCAATCGAAAGTGATTTATAAAAGCTTTAGTTTGAAAATGTCTTTGATGAGGCTTACCACCTTTTCAAAATGTCATATCGATCTAACCAAGTATATACCATATTTATTTTATGCGAGAAGACATATTTGTGATAGTCATAGTGACACAGTTCATTCGAATGGGAGGTCAAATTAAATACATTAGCGTGTAGTGTTATTTTTTATATATAGGCGTTAACATGGCACAACGCCGAAACCGGTTTGTCTCCAAACCAAATTTGACAAGGGATGACGGAAAATCGTTCCACAATACATCATACTCCTACACAAACACAAACAACCAAAAAGAAATTATACGCTAGTTTAAAATAAAGACTGCTAACTTTCAGACACAAATTTATTAATAAATTCAGATTGAAGTATGGACTTTCTTTTAATACTGTGGTCAGCGTAGCCGGAGTTGGGCTTACATTTTCTCTGTCAAAATTCAAACTGTACCCAAATTTTAATGGGTCTGTCTCCGTTGGAACTCAACGATGTTGTCGAAATATACTCGAATGAGGCAATACTCACTTCTCTGAAAGTCATGAAGCCCATGGGTCCCAAAGTAAATTCCCTTTTCAAGTTACTTGAAAGACATGGACAAAGACAACATCGAAGCTGTAATTTCAGTGCCTGCAATATATCAGAAATAAACGTATCCGATATAGAAAACTGTAATGGTCCTGGCTACATAGTGAAATAATCAGACAGCATTATGACACTAAAAAATTTTAAAATATGTTCACTAAAATTTTATTAATGGTAAAATAAAGATTTTGGCAAGTAGTTATCGAATTTAATGTAAAATTTAGCCGTTTTTAAGAAAAGATATTGATCATTTTTAAAAGGTAAATGTTAATACAACTATTTTATTTATACTCCCAAATTTAGGATATAAAATCCCCTCTACCAAAAAAAAAAATATTGTCAAAAATCTTCTTTTTTAATCAAAAAGTTGTTTATTGAATCTACCATATTTTTTGTATCATGAGTTTAATTGATTCAGTACACTTTTTCATATTAATGTTCAAACAATAAATTTTTTCCTCCATTTTATTGCCCAAACTGGGTGTAAAATTCCTTCAAAATACGGTAAGTGTTGTCGATTATGCCATTGTATTGTTCGAATGAATAGCTGTCAGACGACGCCTGAAAAGCCTGCAAAGCCTGAACCAAGTTCGAAACTTGGCATCTTGCAGGCTTTTCAGGCTTCGTAGACTTCGGTTGTGGAGCAGCTTCTATACAATGGTAAGGATAATTTCAGCTTTCTTTTACAGTTTTTTAACTTTTCTTTTCACCAACCAATGTATAGGTATCAGAGACGGTGAAAACGGCCCTTAGTATATAAATATCTAGGAGTGTTTGCTTTTTGGAGTAGCAAAAAGAAGGCGCAGGGTGCGTCCGAGATTATATTTTCCGTGGAAATAAAAGACGAGGGATTTTAATTATACTAACGAATTCATGAGTGTTTATTGACTTCAATCAAGCTTCAACGATATTTAGTAGCGGTATGGTTAAACCAGTAACAAAGTTCGCCCGAGTGGCGTTTTGTGACCAAAATGCAATAAACGGTGCGATGCGGCTGGGACGGCGTTTAAAACGTTAATAAATCTAGCAATTTAATTGCAGGCACGAGTCGCCCCGTGAACCCGCTTACAATTTCAACATGAAACCTAATTCACCTGACTCATTCACAATGGTGTACAGTAAGTGGCGTTGCCAGCCGCACGCCGATTATAGAAAAACATTAATGGAATACTTTACAAAGTTCTTAATCGAATTCGATTAAGTTGGGACTCATGTCCGCAACATGCCGGCCCGCCTGTGCCGGTGCCAGGTTGAGCAACTCTTGCAATTTCTCTAGGGTCAGCACCGCCCGGTTGAATAAATCGCGGATACGCCGTTGGACCGCAGTATTGCCGCTGTGAGCTTGCTTTGCGGCTGGTTTGATCACACGGCTGGCTAGCTTCGATCGCCCACGGCGAACTTGTGCGGGCGAGTCAGTACGGCGAGTGCTTTCCGATGGTGATGATGGTGGACGATGCAGCATTGTGTGATGCGCCTTCCCACACCGGTGACAGCTATCGGCTGAGCTGCAGGAGCCGGTTGAATGCGACGTCGCCAAGCAATTGACGCAGTACTTGTGTATACGCGCAGACTCGTACCGCTCATCAGGCGTCATTGCTTGAAATGCGCGGCAAAACCGCAACGGATGATGGCGGCAGCATAGGCGGCACTGGCTGAGCTCCATCGTATTTTTGGACATCTGTGGAAAGAAGAAAACATCGAAGACGGAATTAGTTCCATGCTATGGTGCAGGCAGCTAGAGGGAGGTGTAGATGTGGAGTAGTAGTGTTTAAGGAGGCATGAAGTATATAAAGGGAGTTACTACAAAGGGGGCATTAAGCACAACTTCGCAATATTTCGAGTGATTGTTCAGGCTTGAGTGTAAAAATCAGCTACGCGAACATTGTGATCATGACCGGGGTGAAGTTTCACAACGCGCCCGAGTCTCTACTCGTTTAGGGGTAGAAGGTCGTCTTTGAGGGCAACGAGGTCTCCCTCCTTAAGGTTGGGTTCTTGTCGCTTCCACTTGTACCTTTTATGGAGTTCCTTAAGATATTAATTTTTCCGGCGCGTGCTAAATTGCTGATGAAAACCTTAAATTTTTTCCATTTGTTTACTAAAGACAGATTGTCAGAGTGGGGTTCAGGCCTGCTCCTCTCTAGGGCACCACGCAAAAAGTGTCCTGCCGTTAAAGCCAGCAGATCCGTAGGATCCTGAGACATAGGGGAAAGCGGCCTGGAATTTAACACCACTTCAATTAGAATAAAGAGCGTTGTAAATTCTTCAAAGGTAAACTTGTGATTTCCGGCTACCTTTGTGAAATGGGTTTTGAAGCTTTTTACAGCAGCTTCCCAGAGACCGCCCATATGAAGAGCATACGGTGGGATAAACTGCCATGCAAATTCGTGGGTTGCATATTTTTCGGCGATATAAGTAGCCGCTTCTTTAAGAAACTGGGAGAATTCTCTTTGCAGCGTTCGCTGCGCCCCTACGAAAGTTTTCCCGTTGTCGGACATGATTTTGTGGGGATTCCACGGCGGCCGAAAAATCGGGTGCAAGCTGCTTTGAACGCTTCAGTGGTTAGACTTGAGCATAATTCTAAGTGTACTGCTTTGGTGGAGAAGCACACAAATACACACACATACGCCTTTGCGTGGGGAGCTCGTCAGAGGGTAGATATTTTCACAAGAAATGGTCCAGCAAAGTCAACACCTGTGGTATGAAAGGGGAGTGTAAAGGTATATCGTTCAGGAGGGAGCGCGGCCATTATCTGTGAAGGCATCTTTTGTTTATAGGTTTTGCATACCTTGCATTGAAAAATACATTTTTTTTATCTTTTGCTTCAACCTGGGGATATAATATTCTTGCTGCACCATTCGAATTATTAGTTGTTTGTCAGCGTGGAGAAGAGTTGTATGGAGGAAGTCGAACAGCAGAGCATAGAGCTTGGAATTTTCTGGAATTATAATCGGGTGGCGTTCATTGTAACTGAGAGCTGCGTAAGCTAGACGTCCATTCACGCCCATAATTCCAGCACGATCCGCCATTGGATTCAGAGTCAGTAAAGGGCTTTTTTTGCTAATAGATTTCCCTGCATTTAATGAGCTGATTTCGTTGATATAGTACTGGCTTTGGGTCTGAACGATAATACGTAGTTTGGCTTGATTTATTTCGTCGTGCGTTAAGGGGAGAGAAGTGGGTATCGGCTGCTTTCTCGCTGCGTTTATAAACCGATACATGAACGCTATCACTCGCAACGCTCGAGTAAAGGAGGAAAAATGCTCAAGTATGTCCACCGATTCAATCATGTGCAGGGATTCAATACGTCGTTGTTCTGGGGGTGACGAATGTGGAAATGGGTTTTTTAGCCACGAAGTGGGGAGTTTTTGCAGCCATTCTGGGCCATTCCACCATAATGCGCATGTCGCAAGATCTTGGGGATGGCATCCGCGAGTGCCTAGATCGGCAGGATCCTCTGGAGTATGAGCGAAATTCTATTGGCAACATAAGTTTTCAAAGTGTGTGGCGGTTTTTCTAACCACGCCAACACAATGAAAGAATCTGACGAAAGCTACAAATCATGAGCAGGCAAATTTAGTTGGGAGTGGAGTTGATTAACCAGCTTGGAGAGTAGGACGGCTCCACAGAGCTCAAGAAAAGTAGGGGAGAATTGCACCCAGCGGGGAATAACAATTTCATTAATCTCGGGGAGATTTTCGAGCAGAGTGTTCCATTTGTGGAAAGCGCCGGGTTTAACGTGCTCGTCCCAGTCGGTTCCTTCCATCCATAGTTGCTGAAGGAGCATTTTAGCGGAATTCATTATTGGTGTTAGCCATCCTGCCGGGTCAAACAATTTCGCTACCGCTGATAATATTTGGCAGCGGGAACAGATCGTACGAGTAAGAGAAGGAGTCCGTTAGTGCGTTCCATTGTATGCCTTGCGTTTTTGTAGAGCTAGTGTCCTGAAGCTGGAGAAAATCAACATCAACGACCTCGGAATCTGGGAGTGATTCCAGGATTTTTGGGTGATTTGAGGTGATTTTTCGTAGTGGAAAACCAGCAGATTTTAGAGCGTCTTTAACTTGGGTTAATGAGCTTATAGTGGATTGTATATTATGCCCTCCTGAGAGCTTATCGTCCTAGTATGTTTGCGTACGAGGATATTGCTGGCGAGCGGGAATATCGTCCTAGTATGTTTGCGTACGAGGATATTGCTGGCGAGCGGGAATATCGTCCTAGTATGTTTGCGTACGAGGATATTGCTGGCGAGCGGGAATATCGTCCTAGTATGTTTGCGTACGAGGATATTGCTGGCGAGCGGGAATTCGTCTTGACCATCCTGCGCTAACTGATGAAGCGTACGGATTGCAAGATAGGGAGCGCAATTGACGCCAAAAATGACTGTTTTCAGCCTAAAATCTTCTATGGGCTTATTTGGGGACCTACGAAAGACGATTCTTTGGAAGTCTTGATCTTCCTTGTGGAAGAGAATTTGGCGATACATCTTTTCGATGTCGCCATTAAAAACAAACTTGTAGAGACGCCATCGGAGAATGATAAGCATCAAGTCGTTTTGAAGGGTTGGGCCAGTGTATAATACGTCATTGAGGGAGTTTCCAGAGTGGGATATTCTGGAAGCATTGAAGACTACGCCTACTTTTGTTGTTTTGCTGTCGGGTTTTATGACAGCATCGTGCGGTAAATAAAAGGAGAAGTACTTACCGTCTTTGATGACTTCTTGGGATGAGGTGGGCTCCATATGGTCCATGGTGATGTATTCTTCCAGAACTCCTGAGTACCTTTTGCAGAGGCCAGGTTTTTTCTTCAGAGTCCTTTCTGATATACTGCTGCTGCGCTGCTTGTCGAGAGTGACCTAGCGCCACGGGGTCTGGGAATTCTGGTTTTATGGGTAGCTTAACAAAAATTGGCTTATGCCAATTTAATTTAAAATCCAACTTAATCTCCTCTGAAGCGGTACGATCAAGATTGCGTCAGTTGCAGTTAAGTTTTGCTTGTGAATAGACACTTTGGTGTTAGTTTGGTTTTGTGTGTAAATTGAAAACAAGAAAAATGTCGAGAAGGACAAAGGCCAAAAAGTAAGTATATATATTTTTTTTACTTGCGAGCAACTAAAAAAAAAAATGTATGTAGTATTACTAAAAAATATGTGTAAACCAATAGTTGCAAATAAAAATTTACAAGTTATTGTGTTTTAATAGTGTCTGATTAGGTTTTTTATTGCTGTGACGTACACGTTACGTTGGTCCAAATACCGTGGTAGTATATTGATTTGTTTATATTATTAGATACTTCAAAAATACGGATGAATTGCTAGATTACCAACAGAGTTTACAAAGTGATGACGAAGATATTGATAAAGTGTACCTAGAGCCACCCGATGAAGGTCAGGTATCCGATGAAGATTCAGGTGAATAAGACTGCGGCGGCACCATCGAAAATTTAAGCAAGAAGCAGTTGCAAGCGCCATGTGAATTAGTGTATAATACCAACGACGACGACATACCTGTAGATGATGTACTGAATAACACGGATGACGATATTGCCGATTTAATTGAAGATCTTCTTCAAAATTCTTTTCAAAACATCAGAACAAATTTATTGACAGAATCTCCATCTTCATCAATTCAACGACCACCAGAAATTCTGGAGGATGAATCAACTACGCGTACGTCTAACAAAACGCCTGATAAGATTTCAGTACGTAGTAGCAACAGAAAGAGACAAAATACTTCGAAACGATGAGGTCCTCGAGCGAAAATACAAAAAGTGCGGGCACCACAGTTAACTTGGGTTGATAGCATCGCTGGTAAATCAAAACCTTTTTTCCCTGAGCCAAATTACACAGATTGTTCCGGGCTTTTGCCACATTAGCAATTTGACAAGTTTATTCATGATGAGGTCCTACAGATTTTATGTGATTAATTCAATGCTTACGCAGTTCAAGTAGAAGGTCAAAATCTCAACATTACCATAAATGAGATGAAGGTTATTGGTATAACGATTGTCACTGGGTNATTGCTGTGACGTACACGTTACGTTGGTCCAAATACCGTGGTAGTATATTGATTTGTTTATATTATTAGATACTTCAAAAATACGGATGAATTGCTAGATTACCAACAGAGTTTACAAAGTGATGACGAAGATATTGATAAAGTGTACCTAGAGCCACCCGATGAAGGTCAGGTATCCGATGAAGATTCAGGTGAATAAGACTGCGGCGGCACCATCGAAAATTTAAGCAAGAAGCAGTTGCAAGCGCCATGTGAATTAGTGTATAATACCAACGACGACGACATACCTGTAGATGATGTACTGAATAACACGGATGACGATATTGCCGATTTAATTGAAGATCTTCTTCAAAATTCTTTTCAAAACATCAGAACAAATTTATTGACAGAATCTCCATCTTCATCAATTCAACGACCACCAGAAATTCTGGAGGATGAATCAACTACGCGTACGTCTAACAAAACGCCTGATAAGATTTCAGTACGTAGTAGCAACAGAAAGAGACAAAATACTTCGAAACGATGAGGTCCTCGAGCGAAAATACAAAAAGTGCGGGCACCACAGTTAACTTGGGTTGATAGCATCGCTGGTAAATCAAAACCTTTTTTCCCTGAGCCAAATTACACAGATTGTTCCGGGCTTTTGCCACATTAGCAATTTGACAAGTTTATTGATGATGAGGTCCTACAGATTTTATGTGATTAATTCAATGCTTACGCAGTTCAAGTAGAAGGTCAAAATCTCAACATTACCATAAATGAGATGAAGGTTATTGGTATAACGATTGTCACTGGGTCACATCTCGACCAAAAAAAAGAGACTACTGGTGCGAAGATTCAGATATGCTGTGCTCCATGGTTAGCGAAAGCATGCGACGTAATAGGTTCGAGATAATTTTTCATTATATGCACTTCAAAGATAACAGCTTGGAAGATCGGGACGACAAAATTTGGAAAATCCGCCCAATTACTGATGCAGTGAAAAAGCAATGCCTCACACATTTTCATCCTGAACAAGATCTATCTTACGATGAGTGGAGTATTACGGTCGACACGGTTGTAAGCTGTTTATTAAGGGGAAACCGTTGCGTTTTGGATACAAAATGTGGTCCCTCAATACGCCCCAAGGATACCTTGTAAATTTTGAGATGTACCAAGGCATTAATCCACGTATACCAGAAGAGTATCCAAAAGTGTACGGAAAGAACCCTGCGCCATTGTTTTCCATGCTTGATGATCTAGATGACGATAAAAGGCAACTAGCATATTGCATATATTTTGATAACTTGTTCACTTCAGTTTCTGTTCTGCTCGGTTTGAAAGAGCGGGGCTACCATGGCACTGGAACAATGCGAGAAATCATGATTCCTAGGTCTTGCCCTTTGCCTGATAAAAAGGCTCTCAAAAAGAAACAACGTGGACACATAGAGAGCATAAAACTGGACGGTGCAGAAGTATTCATAAGCAACAAAAACAACAACAACCTAATATTTATTTATTTAACCAAATATCCCTGAAGAATTTAGCCCACATCACACAAATACCTCCCACCAAAGCAGCCAGCCATGCAAAAAGCCACACCAATACAAGCCAAAGCAGCCAGTTCCACAATAAGCCACCGGAACACAAGCCAAAACAGCCAGCCACGCAACAAATCACGGCAACACAAGTCATAGCAGCACGCGACAACCTCTTCGTTGCTATGACAACGCAACATCACACAGCAACATGTAGTTGCACGACCACGAAACATCAAGCACACAGGTTCTTAAAGGAATAACACGACGGAAAAACAACCAATCAGCACGGAGCTTTGGTCGAGGCTGAACAACTGGATGAAACGATTGGTTGTGCGTCATTGATAACACCACAAGAAATCACCACTCAGTAGTAGAGAGCCGTAAGTACGAGTAAGGAGCATCGTTGATAACATCACAAGACATCACCGCTCATAAGCACCGACCGCCACAGTATACCGTGAAACCGCGTACGGCCCCCGTCAGCAGAGCGACGTCTACAACACCTACAAGAGCGCTACTCACCGACGTTGCCAGAGCGCCACTTATCGACACGACTACTCTCCAGCATCACCAGAACGCTGTTCATCGGCGCGCCACTCATCGGCGTTAGCAGAGCGCTTCCCACCAGTACTTAAGTCACGGCATAGCGGATCGGTAACGGAGCCGTTACCCAGCCACTGGAAGCGACACTACCTATATTAATCATTGTAATCTTTGTTATATGTTCTTTGCAGAAAATAAGGGATTTAGTTAATAAAGTACGATTTACCGGAGCCCCAAAACTTTAAATGTATTGTAACGGACCCTGGACACGGCGATTATACCCCAGCATTGTAGAAGAGGCGTCGATGCAGCAAAAAGGCTTCGTTACAATTGCAGAGAAATTTTTTTTGTATCAACTGGCAACGTTCCTACTGCAAGAATTTCCAAAGTTTATCTGTTTAACGAGTGCTAAGCAGTTCTAGTTTGTGTTATTTACGCCGGAAAAAGTTTGTTGAAGCCAAGTTCCAACAAAATGACGCAATTTAGTCATAAAGTGCGTTGATTGAAAAGTTATATTTTGTCAGCCTTCGTGCATATTTTCCTGTTTTGGTTCATTATTGTTGGTTTTGCGTAGGGTGGCCAGATATTATAGGGACATCAAGAATGATAGAATACAAGATTGCGCCGATCAGAGAGGATTTTTGAGAATAACTTTTGTGTGACGTCACACTGGTGCAATTGCGATAGAGAAATGCCAAAACGTGAGCAAGAATGGAAGAAGTAAAAATGTTGCAAGGAAAATNACCTTGTAAATTTCGAGATGTACCAAGGCATTAATCCACGTATACCAGAAGAGTATCCAAAAGTGTACGGAAAGAACCCTGCGCCATTATTTTCCATGCTTTATGATCAGGATGACGATAAAGGCAACGAGCATATTGCATATATTTTGATAACTTGTTCACTTCAGTTTCTGTTCTGCTCGGTTTGAAAGGGCGGGGCTACCATGGCACTGGAACAATGCGAGAAATCATGATTCCTAGGTCTTGCCCTTTGCCTGATAAAAAGGCTCTCAAAAAGAAACAACGTGGACACATAGAGAGCATAAAACTGGACGGTGCAGAAGTATTCATAAGCAACAAAAACAACAACAACCTAATATTTATTTATTTAACCAAATATCCCTGAAGAATTTAGCCCACATCACACAAATACCTCCCACCAAAGCAGCCAGCCATGCAAAAAGCCACACCAATACAAGCCAAAGCAGCCAGTTCCACAATAAGCCACCGGAACACAAGCCAAAACAGCCAGCCACGCAACAAATCACGGCAACACAAGTCATAGCAGCACGCGACAACCTCTTCGTTGCTATGACAACGCAACATCACACAGCAACATGTAGTTGCACGACCACGAAACATCAAGCACACAGGTTCTTAAAGGAATAACACGACGGAAAAACAATCAATCAGCACGGAGCTTTGGTCGAGGCTGAACAACTGGATGAAACGATTGGTTGTGCGTCATTGATAACACCACAAGAAATCACCACTCAGTAGTAGAGAGCCGTAAGTACGAGTAAGGAGCATCGTTGATAACATCACAAGACATCACCGCTCATAAGCACCGACCGCCACAGTATACCGTGAAACCGCGTACGGCCCCCGTCAGCAGAGCGACGTCTACAACACCTACAAGAGCGCTACTCACCGACGTTGCCAGAGCGCCACTTATCGACACGACTACTCTCCAGCATCACCAGAACGCTGTTCATCGGCGCGCCACTCATCGGCGTTAGCAGAGCGCTTCCCACCAGTACTTAAGTCACGGCATAGCGGATCGGTAACGGAGCCGTTACCCAGCCACTGGAAGCGACACTACCTATATTAATCATTGTAATCTTTGTTATATGTTCTTTGCAGAAAATAAGGGATTTAGTTAATAAAGTACGATTTACCGGAGCCCCAAAACTTTAAATGTATTGTAACGGACCCTGGACACGGCGATTATACCCCAGCATTGTAGAAGAGGCGTCGATGCAGCAAAAAGGCTTCGTTACAATTGCAGAGAAATTTTTTTTGTATCAACTGGCAACGTTCCTACTGCAAGAATTTCCAAAGTTTATCTGTTTAACGAGTGCTAAGCAGTTCTAGTTTGTGTTATTTACGCCGGAAAAAGTTTGTTGAAGCCAAGTTCCAACAAAATGACGCAATTTAGTCATAAAGTGCGTTGATTGAAAAGTTATATTTTGTCAGCCTTCGTGCATATTTTCCTGTTTTGGTTCATTATTGTTGGTTTTGCGTAGGGTGGCCAGATATTATAGGGACATCAAGAATGATAGAATACAAGATTGCGCCGATCAGAGAGGATTTTTGAGAATAACTTTTGTGTGACGTCACACTGGTGCAATTGCGATAGAGAAATGCCAAAACGTGAGCAAGAATGGAAGAAGTAAAAATGTTGCAAGGAAAATGTAAACAAGTTGCACCAGTGTCATGCAAACAACGATTCTGTCAAATTCGTTAAGAGAGGAATAGCGGTCCGAGATCGGCGCAACCTTTGTATTCTCTCAATCGTGTAGGGACATAATCAGTACAGTTGGGATCAAAAATCAGTACAGAGCCATACAAAACAACTCATTTTTAAGCGTATTTTTTATTATTAACAATATAACAACCAAGTAACAGCGCATTAATATAATAAAAAATAACTAATAGACTTTTAAATACATATAGTATTATCACTATAAAAATTCATTACTTTAAAACAAATCAAAGGTGTTACGTATGTATGTACAGCTGTACTCATGAAAGTAGTAGTAAAATGTATTGACAGGTTTTGAAAATTTTTTCTTTCCTTACTTAATTTAGATTTTTTATAAAGATATAGTTAATTCTATAACAAAAGACATGTGAGTTGAAGTCTCCAACTTTCTAGAAAATTTATAAAAATTGAAAAATAGCCCATTCAGGTTCAGTAGAAGACGAGCTCGAGTCAGAATCTGTTTGCATATTTTAAGCCACAAATTTAAAACATATTTAGTTGGTGTGCATATTAAATACAACATTCACATTAAAATGTTGACTAAAAGGTATATTTCCGAATTATCGGTAAATACATTTTCGAGTCGAATGAAATTTAGTAGTGTTAAATGTGTATGTGCAAGTAAAATTACAGGTGGTCGAACATCAAAAATCAAAGTAAAGCTACATATATCGTTCGTTTAAAATCTCCAGTAAAAAACCCGCAACTGCCAAATTCCGTCGAAATGTCATCTGTTCTCTCACAAGAGAAAACTATCCAAAATAGTACGCGAACAGAAAATTTGCAGAAACTTGCAGGTTAGACGAACAGCTGATATAATTTTTGTTTACACACAAAAGTGTAAAATTTAAAACGTACGAAAAGTCACCACAAAGTGTTATACAGACACAGTTTATTGATTAAACAAATAACTACTTATTTCTTACAAGTTTAATTAGTCGCATTTTGTAATTTTTAACTTTCAAACCATCAAATTCAATTTTGTGATTTGCGTAAACGGCAACCAGCAACCAGTTTGATCAGCTGTTTTCCTGTTGGCAAATTGCTGTTGGCAAAAATTTTTCCAGCAGAAACCAGCACCTCCCCTCAAAATCAAATACTTTGCTCTCTCAGTTTCCCTTACTTTGCAAGTTTTTTGCGTACGCGAACGCAAAAACTTGTAAAGTTTTGGTTAAACATGAACAATTAATAGCTACGCGAACGCAACTATCATATCCAAGAGTCGGTAGTTTGCACCTTTTCCAAATTTTTAGAACTTACATTGCACCGTAGCAGTGGTCGTCTTAAGTTTGAAATACTCACAGCCGATTTCTCAGTGGATGTTTAATTATAATCGAAAGATTATCTCTTATTGTCATCTTCTCAGTGTAGTTAATATATGATTAACTCACCACCTTTGGCGAAACCAGCTTTTCCTGTGAATCCTGTAAAACCTGCAAATCTTGAAGTTGGGTTGGGTTGAATCCAAACAGTTTGTTATTTTGCGAAATCCTAGAAAACGAAACATTTGCAAGTTTACACCTTTTTAATAATGGTTTAAATTTAATTAATGGTTTCAATCTGCTAACACGTATGAGTTGTCAAAAACCATTTCTTTGAGCATGTAAACCTCAAGTAAATGTCAATTACACCAATTTACAAAAGTATTAAATGTAAAAATCAGTACATACTCAAAAAATCAGTAGAATTTGCGCACTGATTTCGGGCTCCTAAAAATCAGTACAATAGAAAAAAATCAGCACACGTACTGATTAAATCAGGGCATCTGGCCACCCTACTTTGCGTGAGAGTGTAAGGAATATCGCATTTGTTTGTTCATTTTGCTATCTTTCGCACTGTACACATACCTTCGTTTATCATCGATAGCCACTTTCTTGGAGACAGCTGATTTTTCCAACCCAGTGGCTTTAAAACTGTTAAGTTCAGCACGGTTACTAACCATTGAATTTCACTTACTAACACCACTAGCTATTAAACTGCCAAGAAATGTAATGTAAAAGTCCGTTTGGACCGTTTTGTGGCGTGTTGGCTTTGCGATGATCTGTCTCACTTAAAGAGCGCTGGACTTAATGGAAGAGTTCTGATGATTGGAGACACTGGACTCCGCTGGTCATGTCCAAGGTGTAAAAAAAACTGTTGTGAACCTCTGTAAACTATTTACAACCGCTAGAAATGGTTTTTCGGGGATAGATAAAGAGCTAAAACATTTCAATGAGAAGTTCAAGAAGTATGAGGATGAATTAAAAGAATTTAAATTCTTAGATACATCCTCCTCGCCTTGTTAACAATTATTTTTTGACTGTTGTGGCGATCTGGCAACGCCGCCCTTATCTTTTTGACAGAACTAAAAAGCGTGTAGCAACCATATTACGGCTGGCATAAATCATTCGCAGCATCTTCGTGTGTCACAACTACTACAAGATATATTACCACGTGTGAAATACATACATTATTCTTTGTACTTTAATTTTGATTTATTAGATCTGTGTTCATATGGAAAAGTAGCTTATGTCGAAAGGCTGGCTTTAGTATAATGCGGCATTCCCTTTACTCTATAAACGGCAAGGAATTTTTTGATGAGACTTAATAAGAATATTGACTTGCTAGTATCGGAACTACTTCTTGCACGTTTATTTGCCAAAAGCTCTACAACAGCTCAGCGCCAGTGAGTCATTCGCAATCGTATGCTGCGAATGCCGATTTATACCAAATCCAGCCTTTCGACATAAGCTACTTTTCCATACGAACTCAGAAATAAACCTAAATATTATCTATTGAAAGCGCATTTTCCGCAAGCATATATTGTTGCACAGCACGTGGAAGAAGTTAGCAAATTGACTGACGCAAACCTAACTTTCCCACTTATTTCGGGCACGCTTAGAATTGTGACTAAAACGCAAAGTCATGCCGGACACTCCCGTCACAAATCCTCAAAATACACACGGAGGCACGCGAGTATATTCTGAAAATGCACATGTGCAAAATGCACAAAACGCTAATTTGCAAACACAGCTCCCGGCGCCAAGCGAAGTTTTCCGAGTTGGAGTAAAGCCACCGATGTTTTGTAAAGAGCAACCGGATTTGTTCTTTATACAAATGGAGTCACAATTCATGGTATCAGGCGTATCGACTAACACCACGAAATACCACGAAGCGATCGCATCGCTCGAGCCACAATACCTCGTGCACATCGCTGATATTGTAAGAAATCCACCGTTGCTTAATAAATATGAGGCAATCAAACAGCACTCTTTGCGGAGTATGTCGATTCCGATCAACGTAAGTTAAGCAAACTTATACGCGAAATACAGTTAGGCGATCCCAAGCCTTCGCAATCGCTAAAACGCATGAAGGATCTCGCACGCTACAAAATCGCCGGTGGGGCACTAAAACCCCTCTGGCTAGAACGCTTGCTAGTAAACGTTCGCACAATCATATCCATCGTCGTTGGTGACTCATTTAAGATAACACTTCAAGCCGACAAAATAATGGAGGTGCAAACTTACGCTACAGTGTCGAAGGTAAAAGGCAACTCTAGTAACTCTTCTCTTCGTTACGAAATAGAAAAGCTCCGCGAAGAGTTACGTCAATTAAAAACAGACACGCAGTAAAACAACCGCACGCGTAGTAAGTCCAGGTGGAGTACTCGTTTCCCGTACTGCAAGCACCACTACAAACTTGGAGACAAAGCCAAAAAGTGCACGGAACTGTGCGAATACAAAAATTTAAAGGCGGGAAACTAAAACCCATTGCCCTTACTACGACGTGCAGAGTGGATGCAACTCAAAGTCGTCGCCTATTTATCACGGATCATACATCAAAAATCAGGTACCCCATCAGTAGCGGAGCTGATTTTTCTATTTTACCCGCTATAGATCGAAGCGCTCAACCCAAAGGCAATCTCCACGCAGCGAACGGCATGCGTATAAAAGCATACGGCACCAAATTAACATCAGTCAACTTTGGTTTACGAAGGAACATGGACTGGCAATTTATGGTTGCCGAAGTTACAAAACCAAAAATCGATCAGATTTTCTGCATGCATTCGGGCTTATGGTCGACGTTCGTAGACAACTTCTGATCGACAGAGCAACAAACTTGACAGCAGAGGGCTCCGATTGTAGCGTACAGGTACAGAAGCTTTACACCGTATCGCCAGTTAGCAGCGATCGTTTCGAATTGCTGTTGTGCGAGTACAACGACTTAACGCAGCCGTTCAAATATTCAGCACCTAAGACAAATGCAACAATGCAGCACTACATTCTTACAAACGGCCCACCAGTCGTGTCAAAAGCTCGTCGACTAAATTCAGAAAAGCTTGCGATAGCTAAAGGAGAATTCAGCTACATGCTGAAACAAGGCATCTGCAGCTCAAGCAGCAGCCAATTGCCAAGTCCACTGCATATGGTGGAAAAGAAGAATAAAAGCGAACGACGATCATGCGGGGACTATAGGCGGCTGAACAGCGTAACAACACCAGACCGCTACCCCCTGTCGCATGTCCACGACTTCTCATACAAGCTCAATGGTACAATCGATGTAGAACGTGCGTGTCATCAGATACCGATCGCTCTTGAACATCGGAAAAAACAGCCATAATTACACCACTCGAATTGTACGAATTTAATGTAATGACATTCGGCCTATGCAATGCTAACCAAACATTTCAGCGATAAATGGATGAAATTTTCCGGGACATGGACTACGGTACAGTGTACGTCGATGACATATGCATAGCAAATAATCTCGATGAGCACATTCAACACATGAAAAATGTCTTCAAAAAACTGCGGCATCATGGTCTTAAAATAAAAGCAACGAAGTGTATCTTTGGTCGACTACTGGGCTATTCTCAGAGCAAAGATGGCATTACACCAACAACACAACGAGTTCAGGCAATAATCGACTTTGCAAAACCATCGTTAGCACATGAACTAAGAAGTTTCCTAGCAATGTTAAATGTATACTGGCGATGTCTGCCTGACGCTGCTTATAAGCAAGGGCAGCTGCAAAAGCTAACAAAAAAAGAGACAAAATGCCAATCAAGTGGAATTCCGCCGCTGAAAACATGTTCGAGGAATGTAAACATTGCCTAGCGCATGTTAAAACTTTGGCACATCCCTCAGCAAACGCAAAACTCGTACTTTACGTTGACGCAAGCAATTTTTGCGTAGGCGCCGCGCTGAACGAACTGGTTAACGGCACACTGAAGTCACTCGGGTTTTATTCGAAACGAATGTCCGAAACGCAAGCAAAGCAAAGCACATACGACCGAGAGTTATTGGCTATCTTCCAAGCGGTAAAGTATTTCTGAAATATGATTGAATGTAGAAACTTTAGATGCACTATGTAGAATTTGCTAATATCATCACAAAAATCGACGTTTTTAACATTTTCACTATTAGTTCTTTTTATAAATTATATATTTTACAATTTAACACAATAAAACCACGGTGGTCGGACCAAATTACTCGTTTACCAAACGTATCGGCAAAATTTTTCGTGGAGTTATTTCTTTTCATAGATAGTATACGTTCTAAATATGAAAATAATCGGTCTATAAATACGGATTTTTAAAATATCTCGACTCCTGCGCCACCTATCGGATTAACTCATATTTTGTATTGCATTGTATTGTGAAATTTCAAGTCTCTAGGTCATCGGGAAGTTGGCAAAAAAGTTATTGCAAAATTTGCCCCTAGCAATCATACATACATACAGAGCAAGTTAAATTAAAACTTGTAAAAATACAAGTCCAATTATAAAAATTTAATTATGATTTTTATCACAAAGATCATAGCTGTTACGGTCCTTGGTTAAACTGACTCTCGTTGTTTGAGAAGACTTTTTCTTCCAATGCAAATTTAAAATAAAAAGTTTTCTGAATTTAATTTGACATTTTCTGAACTTAAATTGTAAATTTCTAAATTTGAATTGGAAATTTCTGAACTTCGAATGTAACTTTCTGAATTTGAAATGAAAGTTTCTGAATTTGAAATGGAAATCCGGAATATGAATTGTAACTTTCTGAATTTAAATTGCAACCTTCTGAATTTAAAATGGAAGTTCTGAATATGAATTGTAACTTTCTGAACTATAACTGGAAATTCTGAATTTGAATTGTAATTTTCTGAAATTGAAATAGAAATTCTGAATATGAATTGTAATTTTCTGAACTTGAAATGGAAATTTTGAATTTGAAATGGAAATTCTGAACTTGAATTCTGACTTTCTGAATCTAAATTGCAACTTTCTGAACTAAAACTGAAAAAGGTGTAGAAACAAAGATTGACTTCTTTGGCACAACCACAACTAGTTTCCTTGTATCAGACTGGAGTACCGGCGGAAGGGGTTGAGTTACTGCGTTGGTAGTTGAGGATAAGGAAGGTGGTGGAGGCTTTGAAGATGATGCCACCACTTCAATGGGGGAAGGGGAAGATACTTCAGGCTCTTTATTATCCGAAGCAGATTTCTGATGCTGGAGGACACGGAGAAGATAAATTAAGTGAGTCAGTCGGAAGGTTATTCTGACGTGCAACGGCAATAATTTCCTTAGATGGACTATGAAGACGCTTACGTTTAGACACACGGATATCCTTAACAGATTGCAAGGTATCTAAGCATTTGAATGATTTAAACATATTTTCATAATGCTTTTCTGTCGGTACCGACAATTCCCTTCCTATTTCTGTAAAACCATTTCTGGTTTGCCTAAATAGCTTGAAAAGATCAACTTCGGTTGACCTGCACTTTACGCATGCCCAGAGAAGGCCCTTGCCATCATTAATAGCGTCCAGAATTCTTGCCGTCAAACCAGCACATTTCAGATGGTAAATACCACGGTGCAGCGAACAAAGGTGGCGCCGTCAGTGGTACCGCTACTTTGGTTTTGCGGATTTTGACAGTTGTGGTAACTTGTAAATAAACCTTTGTTTACAAATCAGCGACAAAGAGAATTTTAAATATAAGTGGAAAATCAGTTTAAATTGTGTTAATTTGCAATTTGTGAGTGCTTTTTGAGTTGAAGACGGTTTAAAAACTAATAGAATGAAGTGCCCTGTGCTAAATTTCGACAGCCGTCAAGATGCGAGATGCGTAGATGCAACTGTAGCGCTGCGACGAATCGCTGCATTTTGTATACATAGGGCGCGGTAAAGCCGTTCTCGAAATGTATCTATATTATTATATTGCCAGCATTTCGTCACAATCACTTCGCTTCTGCTCCAAGAATCCTCCTTTAGCAAGTTAACTAAATAATCCCGCTGGGATCCTGCCGCANTAAATAAATGTAGCGAACAGTTTGAGTATCACTGTAATTATGACACTTAATAAACGCAACGCAAACAGCTGTGACAAGAATTACCAGAAGAAGTAAACAAAAAGAGTAAAGCAAATGTGCAGAAACAAAATGAATTCAGGATACAAATGATACAACAACAATGATAGCAACAAATGACTCGGCAAGATTAGAATGTATGCTAGTGAAATTTAATTAAATTTACTTTAATATAAAACACAATAACTTTCACTTAGCTTCAATTATTTCACACTATGATGCTCATTAGCACTTTTTATCACTACTTTAACTCAGAATTAGCACAATGAACTTAGTAAGTAGAAAGCCAAAATTAGAGCACAATAAAGTACAACCTCACAGCTTGACGTTTGCTAGTTGATTCGTCATCATCAGAAGTAACGCCAATAACACATGAGTTGCGTTCCATATAACTTCGTGTACTCTCTTGAAAGAGTGGAGTAAGAGAGAAAAAATAAAAGTCACTTGGAACGCGAAAAACCACTTTTCCTGTACCTACTTCCATTTTTTTTTAATGTTAAGCGCCATGGAGACGATCGCGTTTTGCTTGACAAGAAACAAGCGCACTTGCCTTCTGATCGTCGTGGTGAGCAAGTGCGCGGACAAGAAAAATAAATTGTTTGTTGAATTAACGCGTTCATTTGAACGTTTGCGGGCAACACACGAGCCAATCTCAAACATATGCAATGCTTGACGTATTTATTTGATTGTGTCCGTGGCGCTTTATGTTCTTTGCTATCTGTTTTTGTTTACAAATGCAACCCTGCCTATCGTTTGACACTTTTCATGAACTTGCAGGAAGAAAAACTTCGGACTAAAACCTGCAATTCTGACTGAGAGAGAGAGCAAGTTACTCTCACATAAGTGGGTTCACTTGCAGGTTTTTTGGCACCTGGAACGCTTTCCTGCAAAAAAAAACCTGCAAATCGTGAATATCGTGAGCATCTGGAACGCAACTATGAAAAAGCCGATGAAGCGCCAATACTGTTGATATCGGCATTGTTTTTGGCAGTGAGCATAGTTGAAGATAACATGTTATCTACAGCTGGCTTCTGATTATTAGGATGATATTCCACAGCAGGCTTTTTGTTATTATAGATGGCACTAACAACATTACGAAGCTCTTTAACCTCAGAGGTGAGCAAGGTAATTGTTTTGTCTTTATCGCGCGCTCTCTTTAATAGCAAGCAGTTCGAAATGCGAATTTTCAGCTATCTTCATTAGATTCGTTTTATCTTCATGCAAAGCTGTTATCAGCTGAAGCATTCGGGCATTCTCAGCACGAAGAGTTGTGATCTCTTTGGACAAAGAGGTAAGTGACTTCGGCTTGGGGTTAATTGAAGTCGATTTGATATTATTTGACATATTTCCAGTATTCGCTTCATTAGAAACCAAGGGTGGAGGAGGCGAACGTAAAGAGCTCCGACGTATATCCGCGCAGACCTTACAAGAAGCTCTTATCTGTATTGAGCATAAATTCAGAATGCGACAGCAAAATACAAACACAATCGGTATGGAAAAGTTCGTTGCACTTCGCGCACTGCGCTTTCGACTGGCCGCGATCAACTTTTTGGCCACAACTACAAGGCATAATATGATTTCTGATTATATTATTATTTATTATTAGATCATTTATTGAAAGATTTTAGATTTTGTAAAGATTTACTGTCTCAAAATTGTAGTACACTTAAACCATTGCAAAGTAACCAATATATTAATAGTAACCTTCGCTAACACAATAAGGCGATTACGAAGAGCGCAAGAAAACCATGTCTGCACAGCGTGGTTGTGGAGGACCTTTGGTGGTGAACTCGGATTTTGAGACTACTTGGTATTCAGTACACTTTCTCACGTCTCTAGTCTCAAAAATAAGTCACTAATTTCTCAGCTGGCTAAGAGCAGTTCACAAAAATAAAAATATGGAGGAAAAGATAATTTCTTTCCATTTTATTAAAAAAAAAAACGCAAAAATTAAGCAAGAAAATTTGTTCAACAACAATTTCGTTTGGAAATAACCATAAACGGCAGCCCAATGCTATGCCAATCAGTAACCCTGGGATTCAGTAATTCAGTCTCATCTCAAGTCACTAAATTTGAGATTAGCAATTAGTGACTTGAGACGATTTGGGTATTCAGAAGGAGAGATTCACAAAAAGTTCACCAAATATGTGTGGTGAAAGCAAGCACAGACAATCAACTGATACTGTTTATGTATGCCTTTTGCCTGCACCGCTCAAAGAGTCGCAATGGCCGAATGGTCAAAGCATTAGGCTGGCAGCCGCGAGGGTCCGGGTACAAGTCCTCCTCGGCCGTAGTGGATTTTTTTTTTTTTTTATTTAGTATTTCTTTATTAGTTTTTGTTTTTAACAATCTTTAGATTTTAAAGTTTTAATAACAAAAAAATATTTTTTTTTTCAATACATTTGTATGATATTACGGCTGTCGAGAATCCTCGGACTGAACCCTCCGCGAGGGTGCCGGCTGGAAACGGGCACAACAGAGCAATCCCGTGCGATGTCGGGAGGGTGTCCAGCTAAGATCAGGGATCAGTGCTGTGTGCTTATGTGTTCTTTCATCAATATGTCATACGGAAATGGTCTTTGATCGTGGTCTGGAGGTAGGGGCTGGATCAAGGCGTTACGCGTACCGTACTGAGGATCAGCCTGGCTGGGAGCCCCTAAATAGCCCAGTCGCTAACGAAGCCCTCTGGGAACCAGGCCGCACCCGGTTGCATTCTATGGCTTTACCCTGGGTACTGCGGATCTCTGCCCGGGGCCGACGAACCCTTTCTACGCGACTCGTGGGAATAACAACAAACAAAAACAACAACAACGACGGAAATTGAGACCGGCACTCATAAAAAGTCGGAAGGGCAATTGCCCAGACACCATGGGGCCCATGCGATGCAAGGTCCCTCTACTAGCCACGATGTGGCCAACATCAGTGAGGAACGCAAGTCTCTGGCGATGCCGGGGTCTCGCGCATCCACAAAAGCGGAATGGAATAGTGTTGGAGAACCGAAACGGGATTTTCCCGGCACCAGTGAAGGCAAACCTGGCTTGCAGCTTGCAGCCCCAGGGGGCGCTGGAGCTCATGCGCGGGCCCCGCCTCCCCCTACACCTACGCTTTCTCAGCCATTTCTAAGCACCGGAAGGCTGCCATGAGGATCTTGAAGAGATCCGCTTTAACACCGGACCTGTGTAGCAGGGCGCTGCCCTGTCACGTGGAAGAGATCCGGTCGGAAATAGCGTGGGCAATGACGATAGTGCCCGACTATCAGCTGCCAGTGCTCGGAGAGCCACCAGCTAGGGAAAAGCGCTACAGAACGATGGAAGTTGCGCAAAACAAGGCGAAGAGGGCCAAGACGCAAGGCGCATATAAGGCTCTTTAATCCCGAGTTACCCTCTCACAATTGGAAGGTGGTGCGACTGGAGCATAGAACAAAGGCGACTCGTCAGGCGGTCCTTCTGTTAAACAAGGAGTCCTTGCCACTCCTCGAAAAGACTGGGGGCGTCATTAATTACGGTTTCGACACCGTGAAGATAAGGGTGTACACGAACGACGTGAACGCAGCAAGAGGCAACGAAGTTGAGCCGGAAGAAGACAATAGCGAGGATGAGGTGGTCGAGAAATCCAACCAGGCCACTCCGATGGATGACCTGGCTGGTGAGGGTGGTGGGAGTCGACCATATCTTCCGGAAATACACAGAAAAGGAGCTGAAGTCAGACGACGACGAGGCGAACTCAATAGAGGTGGAGGGGGTGGGAAGGTGCGGCCAAGATGGTTCGCGTCCTCCAGATTAATCTTCACCACAGCAAAGCAGCGCCGGCTGCACTGCTGCTCCAGCTCTCAAAAGGGGCAGCAGACATCGCCCTCATCCAGGAGCCCTGGGTGATAGGGCATAGAATTTGCGGGCTGAAGTCGGCAGAGCACACTTTGATAAGTGGAGCTACCATAGGTAAACCAAGGGCCTGCATTCTTGTAAGTACCAAACTAAAAATATTGTTTCTTCCTCAGTTCAGTGACGAGGACACCACCACCATTAGTCTGGAGGCGAACGGACGACAAAAAGGCTTGCCTCGATGTATCTGGCACATGACAGGACTGTTCCAACCTTACCGGTCGAACAGTTGGTCGAGCGCTGGGACGGGGCCCTGATTTTAGGAGGTGATGCGAATGCACACCATAGCACATGGGGAAGCGGATACATCAATGAACGGGGTGAGTCACTCTTTGAATTCATACTAAAATCTAACTTAGTTATAAGCAATAGGGGTAGCGCGCCTACCTTCATAACGAAGGGCAGAAGAGAGGTCCTGGATGTTACCCTCGTCTCAGAAGATGCGGAGGTTATGATCAGGAACTGGAGGGTGCTTGATGAGCATTCCCTCTCTGATCACCGCTTCATCCAATTCGACTTAGATGGGGTCCCGTCCAAGGTACCTCCCAGAAGAAACCTAAAGAAAGCCGATTGGCATAAGTACAGAAAAGAGCTTGATAAGCGGCTCTCAAGAACCACACTAGCAATTCCAGGAAACTCTAGGGACCTAGATAGGCTGGCAAATCGCTTTACTGCGGCGTGTGGCAAGGCTCTGGATCAGGCCTGCCCCATGGTAAAGCCGAGAGGCAAAAAGAAAACACCCTGGTGGAGTTCAGAGATGGACGAGGCCCGCAAAAATTGTCGTAGAGCCTTCAATCTCGCAAAATCCTCGGGAGACGATATGCAATGGGAAATCTATAATTTAAACTTGAAAGATTACAAATAACTATTAAGGAAGAGCAAGAGATCCTGATGGAGGAAATTTTGCAGTGGTATGGAATCCGTATCAGAAGGTTCTAGGCTCAGGAAGGTTCTCTCTAGTTCACCTCGTGTCGCCCCGGGATGCTTGCTAAGATCCGACGGAGTGTGGACGGAAACTGGGGAGGAATCCCTGGACCATATTCTGAGCACGCTCTTTCCAGGCGCCACCGAGCAGCCACTGAACGAGCCAATAAGAGATAGCGGTCAACCGGTTACGGTAGACCTCATCACCAAAGAAAAACTAATGTGGGCAATAGGATCCTTCAAGCCTTACAAATCTGGGGGTCCAGATGGTATTACACCGATTCAGCCGCAGCAATCTATGGAGCTAAGCTCAAAATGGCTGTATGCTATTTTTAAGGGAGTCCTCACTCTTAACTACATTCCGGAGACCTGGCGAAGGTCAAGGGTTGTCTCCATTCCTAAAGCGGGAAGAACATCCCATACTAGCGCCAAAGATTTTAGACCTATTATTCTATTATCTTTCCAGCTCAAGATAATGGAGCGACTGATTGAATCCTTTCTTAGGGAATCGGTTGCAGACAAACTTATGGCTTCGCATCATGCCTATACGAAGGGGAAGTCCACCGAAACAGCGCTACACGAAATCGTGTCGCATATTGAGAAATCCCTTGCGATAAAGGAATACACCTTGATAGAATTCTGAGACATTGGGGGTGCTTTCAACAACATCACAACTGAAGCAATCACATCAGCTCTAACGGGTCTGGGCATCGACTCACAGCTGGTGTCGCTTATACGACAGCTGCTAGCAGGCAGGGTCGTGCGGGCGGAACTGGCGGGGGTGTCGCTGGACAGACACGTTTGCAGGGGAACCCCGCAGGGTGGGGTCGTCTCCCCCCTTTTATGGGTCATGGCGATAAATGAGTTATTGTAGACCTTGGAAGGGGAGGGAGGCGCCAAGGTCATTGCGTATGCTGACGACCTTGCGGTGGTTGTGAGTGGAAAATTTCCACAAACTCTGTGTGACATTATGCAGGACAGACTAAGGTTAATCGAAATATGGACCAAGGTGAAAGGTCTGGGTGTTAATCCAGATAAAACGGACCTGGTGCTATTTACCAGGAAGTACAAGATCCCCTCACTTCAGCTCCCTGCCATAGGAAACAAGATTCTGAAGCTAGGAGAGACCGCAAAATATCTAGGCGTAGTCCTGGACAAAAAGCTGAACTGGGGGCAAAATATACAAGAGCGTGTTAAAAAAGCGACGGTAGCCCTCTACAGCTGTAAGGGGGCGATTGGGCGTAGCTGGGGGCTGTCCCCTAGCATCATGTACTGGCTATACACGGTAGTAGTTAGGTCGATTCTATTATATGGGGTCTGGGTATGGTGGCCAAGTCTCAACAGGAAATCTACAACTGAAGCACTCCAAAAGGTGCAAAGAACTGCTCCTGGGGCTCTGCGTACAACTCCATCGGAGGCTATGTGCGTGCCGCTCGACATCTTGCCAACTGAAATTGTTGGAAAACAATCAGCGGGGTGTGCCGCCTTGACGTTGAGGGAACTACCAGGCTGGAGGGACACTCAGGAAGGCCATACCGCAATCTTAAAGCACGTAGATATACAAAGAGGTATAGGATTTCCATTCCAGATAGCAAATTCTGGTCAGGAGGGGCTCCCGATGCAAATGGATCACTCCACCTCTACACCGATGGCTCTAAGCTAGACGGCAAGGTAGGAGGGGGGGTCTTCTCGGCCCGACTGGGGCTGGAAATATGTTTTCGCTTACCCAACCACTGCAGCGTCTTTCAAGCTGAGGTCGCTGCCATACAGGAAGCGGTTGAACACCTACGTACAAGAGAAGTCATTTATAACGATATCTTCATTTACTCAGACAGTCAGGCCGCACTCAAAGCGCTCGACTCCGTCACATGCAGTTCAAAAACCGTAGCAGACTGTCGCAGATCTCTAAACGAGATGGCTGAGCAGTCTGCGCTTCACTTGGTATAGGTTCCGGGACACCGGAACATACCAGGCAATGAAAAGGCGGACGAACTTGCAAGAGGGGGCACATCCGCTCCACTTTCGCGGGCCTGGAAGGAATTAGGCATGCCGCTCGCTACCTGCAAGCTCATTCTGTCTCTTAAACTAGCAAGGGACAGGTGGGATAGCCTAACCACTTGCAACAAGACGAAGCTTACATGGCCAAAATGGGACAAAAAGCGGTCGAAGGATCTCCTCATGCTGAGCAGAGGGGACCTAGCCGCAGCTGTGGGTCTGCTAACAGGCCATGTTGCTATCGGAAGGCTCGCGGAGAGGTTAGGGATCCCTCATAACGATTTCTGCAGAAGCTGCAGAAATGAAGAAGAGCCGGAAACCTTGCGGCACCTGATATGCGATTGCCCCGCACTTTGTAGAAGAAGACAAAAGTTTATGGGTTCAGGATTCTTTGAGGACCTAACCGACATAGCCGAAGTAGGCATACGGCAAGTTCTGGGTTTCGCGAAATCCACACGATGGTTTGAGTAGGGGGTTTCTAACGATCCGCGTGGTATCACAACGGGCCCACAACCAAGGGCCTATGTGTGCTAGTGGGGTCACTGGCAGCCACTTCAACCTAACCTAACCTAACCTGTGATATTACAGAATTTTGGTTTATTTCCTAATGAAATTCTTGTTGAACAAATTTCCTCGCGTCATTTTCGCGTTTTTTTTAAATAAAATGGAAACAAATAAGCCGGCTCTTAGCCAGCTGACAAATTAGTGACTTATTTTTGAGACTAGAGACGTGAGATAGCGTACTGAATACCAAATAGTCTCAAAATCCAAGTTCACCACCAAAAGTCACTATTAGTGACTAGAGACCGCTTACTGAATGCCAGGGTGAATCACTGAATCCCAGTGTTAAATGTAATCAATAGGGGTTTTCCCTTAAACTCGTAAAAGCCTCGTAAAGATCGTAAATTTACGAGCCTTGTAAAAGAACTGTCAAAATTTTTATGGAGCTCTATTTCCGAGCCCCTCGTAAATTTACGAGGCAAATTTGATGCGCAAACGACGTCGTAAACCTTAGTGTTGCCGAGGGGCCGAAGTTTGTATACTAAAATATATGATAAAATAATGCAAATAAATTAAAAGAATAACACGCGACTAAAATGAATGTATTTCATCCACTAACTTTATTGACCAATTTTTCGCTAGTTTTCGTCATTTTAATTGCATTTTAGCCAAGAGTGATAAGAGACACAATAGTGGGATGTTATTGGAAATACTACGAAACAAAAATTGCTTCGTAAAATCCTGGTTGACTTGTCAAACAGTCACTTTACGCACCTTTCCACAAAGGGGGCGTTCCCATAAAAGCCTCGTAAGCTTACGAGTTTTACAGGGTTTAAGACTTTAAGGGCCGGTTACTCAATGTCTGGTTAACACTAATCTCCGGTTAAACATAGTTATCGACGTTATCGACTCCCTGTTGTATGTATGGAGTCGAAGACGTCGATAACGATGTTTAACCGCAGATTAGAGCTAAACGGACATCGAGTAAGCGGCTCTAAGAGTTTAAGGGAGTCCTCTAAATGAAATTTGCTTGGTAAAACTTTAAAAGGTAAAACTTTTTATATGGAAGACTCCGCGCTCTGTGGTTTCCACTTTCAAGATCGGAAAAGGCTTCTCTACACGGCCTAATTTTTATTTTGTTCAAATTTGGACCAAACTCAAGGAATATTTTCCCGACTGGCTTTCCAAAACAGAACCATTCAAGATTTCAAAGAAACTATAAGGAATCGGTTAGTATCTCAGTCGTTGTCGTCAATCTCAACTAACAGAAGTATCAATAACGGTCCAACCTCAATGGGGTCTGTCCACAGGTACAAATGCGTTAGTTGTGTGGGGTTTTCCGCGCATACGAAGAGATGTTTCGAGTCGTGGGGTGTCTCCCGCATGCTGGACACTCATTTGGCATATCTGCATCTAATCTGCTTAGGTATGAGTTTAACCTCCTGCAGAGCGAAGTTGGGCTATTGTGTTTCTAGTCTCCCGCGGCAGACGAAGCTCCGTCTCATCGACGTCAGGTGGTTGTATGCCTAGAACGGCATTACATGTCTGGAGTCTACATAACTCAAGACTGACTCCCTGTGAATGCCGTTCAAGGCCTGTCGGTAAGCTGACGGGTTCAGGGGTTGGTTTATAAACCTCTGGAATTCGTCCGCCAGTTCATATAGGTGCCTCCTGAAGTGCTTTGGCGAGGCTCCTCTGCAAGCAAGTGTCTGTTCGGGTGTCCACGTCTATGGCTCCCTGCTAGGAATCGCTTGCAGATCATTGTGTTGTGCTCCTTTATGGCGAGCCTTTTCGCCTCATTATGCAGGTGGTGTTCTGGCGACATCAGAAGACATTAAGTTGCTGTCCGAAGTGCAGTATTTTGGGTCGTCTGCAGCTTCATCCACTGCGTCCTACTAGTCTCCGGTGACCACACTGGTGCTGCGTAATTCAATTCAATTGCCTTGTATGTTGCCAGCAACGTTCCCCTTTCTTTCTCCCAAGTACTGCCGGCTAGCGACTTGAGAACCTTGTTGCGGCTCTGTACGTTGTTGACAATTACGGTTGCGTGCGCAGAGAAGGAGAGCAGACTGTCGAAAGTTTCTCCGAGTATTTGGGGTTATTCACCGTTGGAATTGGTGTGCCATCAACGTGAATACCCAGCGGTTGGTTGACCTCCTTCGTCCAGGTGGTGAACAAGGTCGCGGAGGATTTTGTAGGGGGCTCCTAGCAGTGAAGAAGCGAGAAAGCTCCGAGAGATACCCGTTTACTTTCGAACACTATTCATCAATACCATTCCCATACGCCATTATCGAACAATCGTCAGCGTAAGGAGGCTCCCACTGGTGGTTGAAAAAGCTTGGAAATATAATAGTTAAACAGTAATGGGGAAAGGACACCACCCTGTGGAACCCCCTGCTTTATTTTTCTATGTTTGTTCGATTTGTCTCTAAACATTACTGACAAGTGTTGATTACTCAGATAATTCGTAGACCATCGTTTGAGCCTCTGTGGGAGAGAGGAGGCCTCTATATTTTCTAGCAGCGTGGAGTGGTTGACGGTATCAAACTCCTGTGACAGATCCAACGCTACTAGAATGGTTATCTCACAGGGGCGGTTGCGGTTTAGGCCGTGCGATTTTTTATTAAAAATTTTTATTATTTATTGAAGTATTGATTTTTATAAAAAAAAAATTGATTTATATAAAATCACGCGGTTTTTTATCAAAAATTTTCGTTATACAGGGTGTCCCAAAAGTAACGTGCCAAACTTTAGGGGAAGGTAGGTGGGGGGGTGAGCTCCCTGATAAACAAAAAATTTTCAGGTAAAAGTGTTACCGTTATTGAAATATTTACATTTTTCCGAATTTAAAAAAATCGTGCCTTTTCATGTGTTTTCTTTAACTGCAACTGCAAACCGGGCAATACATAGTAAATTTTTTATGTAAAATACTTCCAGATAGTTGCCTCTCCATACTCAAATGCAATGTAGTTAAACTATATTAAGGAACCATCATAAAATTAGGACTATTTCTGGATTTTTAACTTTTTGATATTTTCTTCCCCAACTTTGACTATCTCGGGTGAAAAAAAAATGTACTGAGCTTTATCTTTACATTACATAAAAAAATTGCTTATTTAATAAAGATTTCAGAAAGGTTCCACACTTACTGTTTTGAATAGAAAAAAAAAGTTATAGCCGCTTTTGTGGGTAAAGGACTGAGACACGCTAGAATGTATTTAATAGATTTAAATTTAAGTTGCTCTTATTACTGACCAATGACATGCTAAATAGTACAAAGGTACATTATTACTTGCTCCTGACATTACTTTATGTTACTTACCGGAATTCGGACTAGAGTCTATAACAAGGGCTACATCTATCAATATTTTGTGTGAAGGATGGGTTCACGTGAAGTAAGATATACATGAGTTTTTTGAAGAAAAATTTATTCATTTATTGATAAAATATGCTCAAATTGGCGACCTTCTACTCTAATACAAGCTCGGCACCTTTTAAGAAAAGACGCTTTTAGAGATCTTAAACTCAAGGCACCCGTCATTTTGCAGCCATAGTCTTCGCCGCAGGTTTAAGGGTACATCTTCCAAAAGAGTTGGAAGCCGTTCCTGAAGGAACTCTAAATAACTGTGAGAGTTGAGCGTTGGCGGCAGTTCCACAGGTCCCAATATCTGACAATTAAAAATACCGCACCAAAAATTTATTTTGTACCGGTACTGCCAACGATCTTCTCTCATTTCGAGAGGATTGTCTATCTGCCAACTGTGAAGGTTATGTAAATTAAAATAACCATCACGTTTGCATGATGATTCATCGCTCCAAATTATTTTATTAAAAGAGTTGGGGTCTGATGCATGAATTCGCAACATTTCACGGCAAAATCTAACCCTCGACAGGTAATTTCTTTACTGTAGAGCCTGAACACGTTGAATGTGGTAGGGATGAAATCGATGGTCTTTTAAAGTTTTGTGAACTGTAGTTTTTGGTATTCCCGTCCGTCTTTCCATCGTTCTCACTGAAGTCGATGGACCTAGTTCCACTTCCTCTAACACAGCTTCAACATCTACCGTTGCAGGATGTCCTGTTTCGCCGCCACGCCTTCCAGGTATGCGACCTTAAAAAAGTGAAAAATGATAGTTAGCAAGCAAGCAAACAAGAAAGGTGTAAAAATCACTTACCTTCATATATTTCTCTATGGGTCCGGGCGAATACTTCACGGCCCGGATGTCGACGATTGGGGTATCGCTCTGCATAGAGTCTTTGAGCAGCTCTGGCATTACAGCAAGCTTCACCGTAAATTAGGTGAATATCCGCATATTCATGCGACGTATACTGCGTGTTCTCTGTCATAGTATTAATAACACAATGTTCGAAGGGTCCAATTTCACAAAATCCACTTTCACTAATTCCGGTAAGTAACACAAAATAATGTCAGGAGCAGGCAATAATGTACCTTTGTACTATTTAGCATGTCATTTGACGGTAACAAGACCAAATTCAATTTAAATCTATTAAATACATTCTAGCGTGTCTCAGTCCTTTACCCACAAAAGCGGCCATAACTTTTTTTTCTATTCGAAACAGTAAGGGCCGGTTACTCAGTGTCTGGTTAACACTTATCTGCGGTTAAACATCGTTATCGACGACTTCGACTCCATGCATATAACAGGAAGTCGGTAACTATGTTTAACCGGAGATTAGTGTTAACCAGACATTGAGTAACCGGCCCTAAGTGTGGCACCTTTCTGAAATCTTTATGAAATGTGCAATTTTTTTATGTAATGTAAAGTTATAGCTCAGTACATTTTTTTTTTCATCCGAGATAGTCAAAGTGGGGGAAGAAATATCAAAAAGTTAAAAATCCAGAAATAGTCCTAATTTTATGATGGTTCCTTAATATATTTTAACTACATTGCATTTGAGTATGGAGAGGCAACTATCTGGAAGTATTTTAGTTAAAAAATTTACTAAGTATTGCCCGGTTTGTAGTTGCAGTTAAAGAAAACACTTGAAGAGGCACGATTTTTTTTAAATTCGAAAAAATGTAAATATTTCAAAAACGGTGACACTTTAACCCGAAAATTTTTTGTTTATCAGGGAGCTGACATTTCACAGCCGGAATGTGTTTGAAATATACGTTAACATATCATCAGGAACGTTCTAAAGAATAAGTAAACAAAAAAGTTTATTCCAAACGTTCAGAATGAATAAAGAAATTCAGCCAATGTAAAATTATACGATTCTTACATCGCCGCCAAATTTCATGGCAAAATTCGTGATAGTTTTGTGAAAACACCAAAAAGCCGTTGTTGTGGAAAGCCAGCTAACCCAAATATTTTATATGAATCTTAAATTTTATTTTCCTTAAAAAAGTTCTTAAAACATCGATAATTTTTGGTATCCGCGATACTTACCCAGTACTTGGCATAACGTATCAAATTCCCGATACTACTCAGTACTCATGAAAAGTATCGAAATTATGTAACCGGTACTCGTATCGCCCCAACATGAGTAACCGATACCTTTATTCTCGACTATTGCTGTCTTCTGCATATCGTATGATTTAATATAAATACTAATTATTAGAAAGAATAAAGTATTAAAGTACAAACCACATATTTGGAGTAGCGCAGAACTGTATAGTTTTAAAGGCTCTAATAAGAAATTATCGCCAACATGACAGACAATGATAATGACTCTCTTGATATCGATTTCGCTTGTAGCGAAGCATTCGATTCCTTAGACATTTTCAAGGAAGGGGATTCCTTGAATATTATAAAGGATTTGCTTCCGACTGGTAAGATAAAAAAAGCCATGGGTATTTGAAATATAAATTTTCATATTTTTTTAGAAATGCAGACATTCTTTGAAGATATTGATAGAATGGATTTATCTGATGAATCAGTAACACATACTTTAACTAATGAATGTGATATAGAATCTTCAAACAAGCCGGGAATGGTTTCACTTACACCGTCAGATGATAGAAATGTTTTCATATTTCCTTCAGATGCAACACCAAATACTGGGTTTGCAGATGTTAATGAGAATAAAGAGTTTAACAACATGAGTTCGTCAGATCCTTTAATGGGTTGTAATTTCAATACTGCTTTAGATTTATCCAACCTACAGCCAGATGAAGTTTTTATTAACTTGCGATCCATGTACAATTTGAGTGTAGAACAACCAAGAGGAACATTGCATCTTGGAGAAATCCAAATAAATGAAAAGCAACCTGTGCTACCTGATCCTGAAGAGGTGATATTGAAAGCTCCGGTTCTACGAAGTAAGGAGCGCCATCTTAATGCTGATCAATATTGTAAATCTAATAAACTGGAAAAAGAGCAAATGAATATCCGAACCAATTTAAAGTCTGTGGATTTGGGTGTTTTTTGTGGCAAAACTACAAATCAGACCGAAAAGGTAAATATTTTCTTTAGCGTTATGGTTTCCTTTAGCAGTTCAGGTTTTACGTTACGGCTATCTTTATGGTGCGTTTACATGGTATGAATCTGGTCATAAGCCGTATGAATTTTCCTATTAAAGAAGACCCAACTCTGAAGAAATAAATGAAAGTAATATATATTTAACAATTTGGACTTATATACTTGGCCAGTATTTTTGGCATAATTGCAGTTTGGCTCCAAATCTCAAATTAAAACACAAAAATATTGGGATCGATAGAGATCAATGAGCTGGGTATAACGGTATCCTTTTTTTTTGGGAGACAACATGAACAAGAATTATCAAAGGTTAAAGTTCAAAATGAGCTGTTTTTGAACTCAAGATTTATTAAAAACAAATGGATGGATTTTGAAAATTTTGATCTCATTTAATAGGAAATTAGATTCCCTTTAATTTGGCATATTTATACTTTATATATTTGTTGTAGTTTTACAAAAATTGTATTAATTTAATTTAATTTAATTTATTAATGCTTAACGCTGAACGCCAATTGGCTTTGTACTAATGTAAAAATTTAACACATTAAACATTCTAGGATAATTACATAACAAGAACCATTAAACAATTCAATGACGCAATTCAATGTAAAAAATACCTGTTGCCGCCGTTCCTAGTGGGTACCCATACGTAAGATTTCTTAGTGGGTACATAGACATAAGCGGTATATTTCCAAACACATTGATGTATGTTTTTCCCTTACTATTGTACACAAGACACTTGCTGTAAATATGGTGGCGTGATAAAATAATATAAAGGCAATAACGTTCGTTAAGGGACAGTTCGTCTGCAAACGCCAAAAGAAACAACTGTTTTTAAAGTAGTATAGTCATCTTTGATAAAAGAATAAAATTAATTACTACTGAAAAAAGTTGTTTCAATAAAAGGCGAGCTCGTGAAGTAACAAATTCTTTAAAAACATTTTCTATACCGCGGTACACGTATTCATTATACATTATAAATAACTTATTAAATAACTCCAAATGGAAAATCAAGGAGACTCAAGCGGAGAATTCAATTGCCACAAGTGCAGCGAAAAGGATAACAGCCGTATGGTGCAATGTGACCAGTGCGACAAGTGGTACCATTTCGCCTGTGTCGGGGTTAACAGCGGAATAGAAGACGAGAGCTGGAATTGCGCCAAGTGCAATCCGCAAACTTCCACCGCAACTACGGGTGCTGCAGCTCCCTCGAACAAAGCACGCAGCGAAATGATACCAAGACCTAGTTCACATTTCTTGCAAGCAACATCCTCACCTACACAGGATGCACCGCCGTCCGGCTTAACGCCATGGAGCACAGCTGACGGTTACGCTGGGACAGCAACACATACGAGTGGTTCCAATCAATTGGTTACCACACCGCTGGACCTCACGGCATCAGCTTCCGCAGCCAATTTGCCAGTACCACCGCGCTTTGTGACAGCACCACATATTGCAGGACGTTCAAACTACGTGACAACAACAACCACTGCCTCACCTCAATACCTTCGTCTACATACCGAAACAGGAGACCGCCACGTGCCAAATGAAACAGAGTTAGAGCTACGTCTAGCCATGTTAGAAGAAGAGAGGCAGATTAATCAAAGTTATCTGGAGAAAAAATATGATATTCTATCACATTCGCAAGGAACTTTGGCTACGAGTATTCATGGCACCGGCATGAGGACCGCCCCAACACCTGCGCAAATAGCAGCACGACAAGCCATTCCAAAGGAGCTTCCGCATTTCCATGGCCACCCGGAGGAATGGCCCCTGTTCATTAGTAGCCTTGAAACCAGCACAGAGATCGCAGGCTACTCAAATGCTGAGAATCTAATGCGTCTACAAGCGTGTTTAAAAGGTAAAGCCAGGGAAATGGTTCAGAGCAAGCTATTATTACCGGCAATGGTCCCGGAAATCATTCAAACTTTGCGTATGTGCTTCGGCAGGCCAGAGCTAATAATCGAGAATTTAATCGAAAAGGTGAAAAGGGTTCCACCTATAAAAGACAGACTAGATGGCCTCATAGACTTTGCGCTCTGCGTGCGCAACGTATACTCCACAATGGAATCCTGCCGCATGGGGGCTTATATGAATAACCCTACGCTAGTGAAAGACTTGGTGGACAAGTTGCCAAACAACCACAAGCTTGCTTGGGCTATGCATCCGAAAGGACAACACGAGCCAATAGTAAAAATATTTAGTGACTGGCTCTATGCACTTGCTGAAGCGGCGAGTCAAGTAGTCGGATACATTACTCCGAAAAGAGGCGGGATTGTCAACACGCACATGCAAACAACCAACGCACAACGAGATGTCACCTGTAGCCACTGTAATGCTGGTGGACACCGAGTGGCACAGTGCGAGGACTTTAGGAAGCTAAGTTCAAGTTGCAGATGGGATGTTGTCCGTGCGCTAAAGTTATGTCGCCAATGCCTTAACGCCCACCGACGCAGATGCTTCGTACCCAGGACCTGCGGAGTGGACGGCTGTAAAGCCAAACATCACCCGCTCCTGCACGCAAGTACGGCCCTGAACGCACAAAACAGCCCTGAGTACCCTAGCGCGACAGCCAGCGGTAGTGTTAACTCACATGACGACGCCAAGCGAAAGTCTTCTCCCTACTTTCGCATCTTGCCGGTTCGTATACATGGTAACGGAAACTATATTGATACATTTGCATTTTTAGACGAAGGTTCATCAGTAACCCTCATCGAAGAAAAAATCTTCAAGCAACTCAACATGACAGGTGTTCCCGATCCATTATGCCTTCGCTGGACTGGTGACAATACCCGTAATGAAGATGCATCCGTGAGAACTTCGTTAAAGATCAGTGGCATACAGCATAACAAAGCGTTTAACATTACTGGGGTGCACACCGTGAGCCATCTCGGCCTGCCAAGGCAAACTGTTGACATGGCGAAAATTACCAAGGATTACCCATATATGACCGGCCTGCCAATACAATCATACGTTAGCGCGAAGCCGACATTGCTCATTGGCTCCGACTATTGGCAAGTGGCCGTACCGCTCAAGATTCGAGAAGGCAGTTGGTGCCAACCGATAGCAACGAAAACTAGATTGGGTTGGGCTATACAAGGTCGTTGTGGCGGTTCATCGTCGAACGCGCACCTAAACATACACACATGCGCGTGCAAAGCCGAAAATGAAAGACTGCACAAAATGGTTAAGGAGCACTTCCAATTAGATGACCCCAAACCAACGATGCTGCGCTCACCCGATGATCAAAAGGAACTAGCCATACTCGACTCAACGTGCAGAAAGATCAACAACAGGTACGAGGTTGGACTACTATGGCGACACGAGGAAATCAGCTTGCCCGACAGCTACGAAATGGCCTACAAACACCTCGTGTGCCTCAACAACAAATTTCGCAAAAATCCGTCACGGCTATGCAGAAGCAGATCGACAACCTTTTGGCTAAGGGATACGCAAAGAAGTTGAACACAGCTGAGCTAGTAGCACATAAAGGACGCGTGTGGTACATGCCAGTATTCGTGACTTGCAACCCAAATAAACCCGGGAAAATGCGCCTAGTCTGGGACGCAGCAGCTAAAAGTAAAGGAGTAGCGCTTAACGACGCCGTTTTAGGCGGGCCCGACTTTTTGATCCCTTTAGTCGACATCTTATTGAAATTCCGTATCGGAAAGGTCGCCATCTGCGGCGATATCGCCGAAATGTTCCACCAAATTAATGTAACTAATAACGATATGCACGTGCAAAGGTTTCTTTGGCTGGACAACGAGGACGACATTAGCCAACCCAGCGTCTACGTCATGCGCGCCCTCACGTTCGGTATAAGCTGCGCTCCGTGCATTGCGCACTATGTGCGCGACAAAAACGCGAACACCTTCGTTCAACAATTTCCGGAAGCCGTCGATGCTATAACACGTTACCATTACGTTGACGACTTTACAGCGGGGATAGCGAACAGGCTGTCATACAACTAGCAAAAACGGTAAAACATATACACGCCGCCGCCGGGTTTCATATCCGAAACTGGGCATCAAACTCAGCAGTGGTCTTAAAACATATGGAAGGCAGTTGCAATAGGACTCAAGAACCATTGCAGTTGAATTCGAACGAAAAGATTCTAGGAGTATACTGGGATCCAAATAAAGACGTATTCAAATACGCGCTCAGGTTCACAAGACTAAAGCGAAACGTTGTAGCAGGCGACACTACACCAACAAAGCGCGAGATCCTTCAGGTCTTAATGTCCATTTTCGACCCTCTTGGTATTCTATCTAACTATACCATAACACTAAAAATTTTACTCCAAGAAATATGGCGCTCAGGCTTAGATTGGGACGAAGAGATCGACGCCGCAATGGAGTCAAAATGGTGCCAGTGGAAGATCGCTCTATCAGCCATGGCCAAACTGGAAATACCCAGGTGCTACTCATTTCATCTTGATGTCGCTGAAGATGTTCAACTGCATACCTTCGCAGACGCCGGCGAATTTGGTTACGCAGCGGTATGCTACCTGCGCGTCAAAAGTGGCTCCCGCATCGACGTCTCTATCGTAGCTGCTAAATCAAAGGCGGCACCTCTGAACCCGGTATCAATCCCCCGTCTGGAACTTCAAGCAGCCGTACTGGGTGCGAGACTGGCTTCAAAGATACAAGGCATATCACGGCTACAAATAAAAAAGAGAATATTCTGGACGGATTCAACGACGGTACTGAAATGGCTCGGTATGGATCCCCGACAGTTCCGCCAATTCGTAATGTTTAGAGTTGCTGACATCTTGGAGCGAACGAATTTGAACCAGTGGAAATGGGTACCATCGCTTTTAAACCCTTCGGACCGGGCAACTAAGGTTGACTCTAAAACTGACGCAAGCCTTTGGTTTAATGGTCCCACATTCTTGCAATACGATGAAAGCAAGTGGCCCTACCGCGACGACCTGGGACCAGTCGACAACAGCGAAGTGAAAAATCATTTACTACATATCCGGAAGCTGGAACAGAAGAAACACACTATCAACTTCGAATATTTTTCAAACTGGAGAAGGCTGTATCGTGCGCTGGCTAGATTCATTCTTTACATAGAAAAAGTCAAAGCAAGGTCTCGGTCCCGGGAACTTCCCAACAGGGTCACGTTTGAAATGGTTAAAGCAGCAAAAACGGCACTAATAACTCAGGCGCAGCTTAGCGAGTATGAAAACGATCTACTTAGCCTAAGAAGCGGTAAGAGTATTGAAAAAAGTAGTAAATTAAACGCGCTTGATGTATTTGTAGATGAGTTTGATGTCATACGTGTTCGAGGTCGGGCCGAATTCCTCGCAGCTCGCAGTGCTGTGGTTCTGCCGGGTAAACATCACGTCGCCTACCTTATAGTTAAAGACGCCCACGAAAGGTATCAACACATATCACACGAAACTGCAATAAACGAAATAAGAGGGAGATTCCATATACCGCGACTGCGTGTCCTGTACCGCATGGTACGTCGAATGTGTCAAACCTGCAAAAATAAATTCGCGGTACCTCGTCCTCCACAACTGGCTCCCTTACCTGCCGCTAGACTCGCAAGTTTCGAACGACCGTTTAGTTATGTTGGGATCGACTATTTTGGCCCAATGCTCGTCGCTGTCGGCAGGCATCGAGAAAAACGTTGGGGCGTAATCTTCACGTGCCTCACGGTTAGAGCCATCCACGTAGAGATCGCCTACAGCCTCGACACAAGCTCCTGCGTCTTGTGCCTACGCAACTTTATTTCACGACGCGGAGTACCGAGAGAAATCTACACCGATAACGGCACGAACTTCAAAGCGACCAACAATATCTTGCGTATCGAAGCGAATCAAGTAGACTACGCAACTATCCAGACCAAATTTGACAATATTAAGTGGAACTTCAACCCACCGGCGGCGCCTCATATGGGCGGAGCGTGGGAACGTCTTATAAGGTCGATCAAGACCGTGTTAAATGGAATGCATCCCGAGCACAACTTTAACGATGAAACCCTTCGTAGCGCTCTCTTAGAAGTTGAGTTCATGATCAACTCAAGACCGCTTACCTTCGTTACCATAGACGGGTGCGACGATGAAGCACTCACGCCGAACCACATATTAATGGGCTCATCCTCAGGCTACAAACCAATTGGAACCAGCGGAGACCTGCGTCAACGCTATCGTCAAACGCAACTTTATGTGGATAGGTTCTGGCAGAGATGGGTGCAAGAGTATCGGCCGATCCTAACGCGGAGATCCAAGTGGTTCGAGAAGCAACCCCCTTTAAAGGTTGGCGACGTAGTGGTAATTGTTGACGAATCTATGGCAAGAAACTGTTGGCCGAAAGGCATCATAGTAGACGTCGTCACAGCAAAAGATGGCCAGGTGAGGCGGG
>NW_016158065.1:68879-105913 GCF_001687245.7 Rhagoletis zephyria | reverse complement strand
GTCTGGCGAGCTGCTGCAGCTGCCCACAATCCTGGTGGGGGCGTCGTCGTTCATGGTGCAGAATGTCGAATCGTCTATCTGCTCAGCCAAAATGTTTCCCCTCCGATCATTGGCCAGGCTTGAATGCCAAAGATCGTGGTGCGCATTGAAGCCACCTACTACCAGTCGGTTTTCGCCTCTGACTAGCGCACCTATGTCAGAGATATCCAGCCGGGCAGCAGGTGACAGGGGGTATGTACACGTTAAATATTTCGAGCTCGACATCGCCTGACCGGACAGCTATGCCCTGACATTCTAGGGTAGTGTCCCTTGGGTCGATGTCTTCTTCGATTAGCCGATACTGCACTGTGTGGTGTAGAATGAACGCTAATCCTCCACCATTATCTCGCTCGCGATCTTTACGGAGCACATTGTAGGCGGCGCAACCCAACAAAGTTGGGTTGCTGTGCAACTTCGTTTCTTGGACCGCAGCTATCAATATGCCGTGCCGACCCATGAAGACTGCTATCTCCTCAATCTTGCTCTGGAGTCCGTTGCAGTTGAGTTGGAGTACGTTCGTATGCCTTGGGAGGCTGGTCGCGATGCGAGGAGTGAGCGAAGTGTGGGGCCTACCTTGGGCCTGATGCATGCTTGATGCATGCCTGCTTGCAACAACAAGCATATCAACGTCTTCATCACTGGTTATCTTTCTATATATCTTTAAATCATCTGCATAGAGCAGATATTCAGACTTAAGTTTATTACCAATGTAATTTATGAAGATATTAAACAGAATTGGTCCCTGATGTGGTCCTTGCGGAATTCCAGAAGTAGAAGCGAACATTGATTGCGGGGTATCGCCGATCTAAGCGTGGTTAGGTCGCCGAAACAGCAGCCCTTGGTCGGGTAAAACCCGAGTCATTCCGGTACGTAGAACCGGCTCAATTACAGTCTGGCTACTGTAGCTGCTTCAACAGCTACCTGTCCAGACTCGACCCCAATATCCCCAATGAGTGCCTGGCATGTGGAGAATCCCCCCACGACACCAACCACCTCTTTACATGCCAGCTCAATCCGACTCAGCTAACACCCCTCTCCCTCTGGTCCGAACCCATTGAAACAGCTCGTTTCCTGGGCCTCCCGTTAGTTGAGCTTGACGAAAATGATTGAATGTAAACCCGAAAAAAGGGGGGCTTAGTAGTGCCGCTACAACAAGAACAACAACAACAACAAGTAGAAGCGAACCTACTATAGCCATTGACTCTGACTTGCAGATATCTTTCACACAGGTAAGATCAAAACCATTTTAAAACACTCCCTTTTACTCCATACATAACAAGTTTATGAAGTAGTATGTTGTGGTCCACGATGTCGAAAGCTTTACTGAAGTCTGTATATATTGCGTGTACATCTTTATTGTCATTAAATTTATCCAAAATATAGGTGTCGTATTGATATAGATTAGTGGATGTCGACCTACCACATGTAAATCCGTGTTGCCTTGTAGTTATGATATTCTTGAATGCGAAGGGCATACGGCGCAATACCATTTTTTCCAAGAGTGTAGCTAGCGACGATTGGTTACAAATTGGTCCGTAATTACATACGTCTGACTTCAGTTTTGTGAATGGGACTAATATAAGATATCTTCCATACAACGGCGAACACACCAGTTTGCAGGGATTTACTAAAGATATGTGTGATTGGTTCACAGAGGCCGATAGCGCAATTCTTCAAAAACATATTCGACAGTCCATATGGACCAGCTCCTTTCTTAACGTTCAGCTTTAAAAGTTGTGTATAAACATCATCATAGCAGACATCAATGTCACTTAGATCTACATCACCTTTCGGTACGATCAAAGTGTCTACTTCCCCATGGCTAATCCTCGGGCAGTATTCATATATGCTTTCAAAGAATGACGCAAAGAGGTTACTTCAACTCCACTGCTAGCTGTGTGACTCTCCCATGTTACGTTAGAAGGTATATTAGTGTCATTACGCCTTTATTCGTCACATAATTCCAAAATTTGTTTGCATTAGTCCTGATACTGCTTTTAATGCCAGCAACATAGTTCCTGTAACAGGTTGCGCCTAGTGTTCTGCATTCGCTCCGTAGAGCAGAAAGTCTTCTGTAGGTAAAACTAGATTTATATTTCTTATAGTGAGCATGTGCTGCCTTCTTAAGCTTAATCTTATTTATTAGTCATTTAGTAAACCAGAAGGGGTATTCGGGGTGCTTCTTATTAAAAATCGGAACAAGACGGGCGATACCATCAAAAACTATTTCATAAAACAGGATTACCTTTTCATCGAGTGTATTTAGCTTTTAAAGGTTGATCCAATTGGTGTTTAAGAAGAGTCGATTGAGTGCGATATAGTAAGCTTTTTTAAAACAGTATACAGGGGGAGAGTTTACCTTCAAACTGGAGCTAAAGTGGATATTAGCATTTAAGGCGGGGTGGTACAGATCTGCGGTGACAACAGTTTCGATGTTACTGAAACATGGGTCCAAAAGTTGACCATATGGATTAGGTATCTTGTTAACTTGTTGGCATTCTCTTAAAATAAATTCCGCGCGGAGAATATCTTCACAGTATGGGTGCATTCCAAATCGTCAAAATACAAAGCATCAGTCTCTTTTATTTCTAAACCTCAGCAGATTGTAATGCCCAATGTGCGCAACCACGGTTAGATGTTAATTTTTAACTAGGTTGCGCAAGCTAGACTTTTTCTTCTAGTTCGGTTTAGAAATAAAAGGGACTGATGCTTTGTATTTTGACGTTTTGGAATGCACCCTTTCCTTGTTCCCAACTACTCGGTAGGTTATAGTCCCCGAGGATTACGAGTTTGCTTTTTGGATGCTTTGCACTGATGTACGTCAGTGTTGCTATATATGGGCGTGGTACACATCGCTTGAAGAACGGGGTGGGATGTATACTAGGGTAACGTTATTTTTTTTTTAGATTTAAATGCCTGTGGTGGCAAACGATGAACTTTTGTATAAATTTCCAAAAAATAACAACAATTTTGATAAATTATAAAAAAACTCCCGCGCATAGCGGAATTTATTATCAATAAGTGGAGAAAATTAATATTCAAACATGTTTTTCTTCTCAAATGTTTTATGGTTTTATTAAAGTAAAATAGATTCGTGGATTTAGTGCTGTTGTTGTTGTTGTTGTAGCGGATTTAGTACTGATACACATCGTTTTTAAATCAAAACTTGGTAGGCAAAAAGGAATTTCGGTCTAATTTTTATACTAGGTATGGGGCTTTGCCATGCAACAGCATTGTAAATGAAATGATAGTGTGCGCGGGAGGTATTTTCACGAACCAACAAAAATATCGCCAAAAAAGTAATATATGGACAAAAGTTCATTAAATGCAAGCACAGGCAAATCAAAATTTAAAAATAAGTGTAAAAAAATTATAACATAATGTATACGCAACCGATGATAATACTAGTTTTTGAGCCCTGGATTTTTTACAAAGATTTGCTCCAGATGATTGTTTTCAATTATTGCTAGGTCAGCCGTGATGCTTTTCTTAACTGTCATAAATACCTCCTCCTCGCTCGCGCCAACTTATAGACGAGTCTCTGTCTTTCCTGAACATAACGTATGTCTTATCAATCACTTCTCCATTTGAGATAGATGATTGCAACCAAGATTCACTTACACATATAACTTCGGTTTGAAGGGCAGCAGTCGATGTTAAAAAATTTTTAAATTTTGTTCTCAGCCCCCTAGTATTCTGATCATATATTACTAGTTTTTTGGTACTTTATGCGTTCGCTTGTCGATTTTTGGCATTCCATCTACGTATTTTATGGTCTTGTTGTCATTATTTTTCGGCTAAAACGATGAGTTCGGTACGCAGTTCACGCAGATGATCACGCTGTGCAGGTGTAAGGTGCAGGATGATGTGCCGACTATTGGAATAATTAGATTTCCACCGCAACTTGGCCACATCCTTCGACGGTGTTTCAAATAGTATGGGACGGGGACGGGGATTACCTCTCAAGGGACGACCGAGTCTGCGTAGTTTCAAGGTCGGTAGTGTATCACGTATTTCTTGCGCAAATGCTGCTGCTAACTGCCTCGGACACATCTTTTGACACATACACACTAACATCGCTTTATATGCGCTGCATGTCCACTTCAGGCCATTTTTCTTAATAAGTAATCGTCCATGTGTTGTCAATGTCGATAATACATTATCGTATCCCTTTATCGCTTCCTCCGGGGTACCCCAAGGAAGCGTTTTGGGTCCCTTATTTTTCATTTGGTTTATAAATGATATAAGTAGTTGCTTTTCCCGTTCTAAATTTCTCCTATATGCTGACGATTTAAAAGTTTACTCCATAATAAAGAGTCCGCTTGATTCACAGATACTTCAAGCAGAGCTCAATAATCTTAAATCGTGGTGTGACACCAATTGCCTGTCGTTGAACATTAATAAATGCTATCACGTCACCTACAGTAAACGTACCACAGTCTTTCACACTTCCTATCATTTTTCTAATTATTATTTAAAGTCCGTCCCAGAGATCAAGGACTTAGGAGTAATTTTTGACAGAAAATTTACATTCAGCAATCATATTAACTTCATTGTCTCAAAGTCATATGCAATGTTGGCTTTTGTGCGACGGAACAGTTCCGAATTCTCTGATCCGTATACACTTAAATTGCTTTTCACTACCCTTGTTAGATCTAGGTTAGAGTACGCCTCGTTTATCTGGAGGCCATATCATGCATGTTATGTTAACCGCATTGAAAAAGTTCAAAAGGTGTTAGATGTAAGCTCATTAATTAAAAATCGCTGGAAAGTAGGAGATCGATTCTGTCGCTATTTTTTGTATTTGATATTATTTCTGGAGGGGTGGACTGTGCCACCCTCCTTGAACGTATTCTTTTTAATGCCCCACTTAGAAATTTACGTCACTTTGAGTTCTTTTATATTGGCTCGGTAAAAACTGTTTATGCATTAAACGCTCCTATCACAAGAGCTTTATGCGATCTTAATCGCATCGAAAATTGTATTCATTGTGATTTTACAGCCTTTAAAAACGACTTTTTGAAATTGTTATCTATTTTGGATTAATTTTTAAATTTACTTTACTTTTCTTTTTAATAGTCTGTAAGAATATTTGATGTATTCATTGGCTAAATTAAACAAATAAACAAAATATTTCGAGCTCAAAATCGCCTGACCGGATAGCAATACCCTGAAATTCTAGGATGGTATCCGTGCGGTCGATGTCTGCTTCAATAAGACGATACTGCACGATGTGGTGCGTGATGAACGCTAAACTTGCACCATTATCTCGCTCGCGATTTCGACGGTGCATGTTATATCCGGCGCAATTCAACAGGGTTGAATTGTCGTGCAGCTTCGTCTCTTGGACCGCACCTATTAATATTCCATGCCTTTCCGTAAAGACAGTTATCTCCTCGATCTTGCTCTGTAGTCCGTTACAGTTAAATTGTAGCACCTTTGTGTGACTTGGGAGACCGATTGTGATGTGTGGTGTTCAAGAGTTGTGTTGCCTGCCGGCCCTCTGCTGTACGTGCTGCAAAAGGAGGTGCTGCCTTGTGGTGATGGTTGGCTACGTCGCGGGGGAGGGATGCGACGGGGAAGCACAGCAGGGGCCCACATAGTCACTCGTCCAATCTCGCGTGTTTTGAAGTGTTGAGCACACCCTAAAGTGGCACCAGCGGAGGCAAGAGTTGCACTTGACTGATGTTACGTTACGGTATATTCTGGACTGACAAACAGAGCAGATTGTCGGAGGGACTAGGAGTTGACGGCGGCGGTGTGTGGGTGCTATTGTGTGTGTTTGTGTGTCTATTGTTGTGTTGTGTTGGGGTGTGGGTGTGTTGATTGTGTGCTGCCCAGGCGGGTTTGCCAACCACTCCTGGTTCCTCCTACTATCTGCACGGTATGTCAGACCAGGATATTCCGTAATGTGACATCAGTCAAGTGCAACACCTGCCTTGGCTGGTGCCACTTTAGGGCATGCTCAGGTCTGCGCACCACGCGAGATTGGACGAGGAGCTTCGGGGCCCGTGTTACGCTGCTCGGTCGCCGACCTCAACTGCGACGCCTCCCTCCACCACCACAGGGTGGCAACCACCTCAGCAGCGCACACAGCCAACGGCGGCACGACCACACACATCCCTCACACCCCGCACCACCACACGTCTCCCGAACCACATGAAGCTCCTTCAGTTTAACTGTAACGGACTTCAGAGCAAGATTGAGGAGATAACCGTCTTCATGTGTCGGCATGGTATATTGATAGCTGCGGTCCAAGAGACGAAGTTGCACAGCAATTCAACTTTGTTGAATTGCGCCGGGTACAACGTGCACCGTCGAGATCGCGAGCGAGATAATGGTGGTGGCTTAGCGTTCATCACGCACCACACCGTGCAGTATCGTCTTATCGAAGCAGACATCGACCGCAGGGATACCACCCTATAATGTCAGGGCATTGCTATCCGGTCAGGCGATGTTGAGCTCGTAATATTTAACATATACATACCCCCTGTCACCTGCTGCCCGGCAGGATATCACCCTGAAATAGGTGCGCTACTCAGAGGTGAAAACCGTATGGTAGTTGGTGTCTTTAACGCGCACCACGATCTTTGGCACTCAAGCCTGTCAAACGATCGTAGAGGAACTGACTTGTCTGAGCAGATGGACGATTCGACATTCTGCACAATGAACGACGACGCACCCACCAGGATTATGGGCAGCTGCTGCAGCTCGCCAGATCTAACAATTGTCAGCGCTGGTCTGATAAACAGCATATCATGGCGACCTATGCTGACCTTGGCAACAGACCATCTGCCCATAGTCATCTCGATCGAAAAACCAACCGACTTTGCTTCCGCGGAGCACCCAACATATATCAACTTTTCTAAAGCTGATTGGAAAGGCTTCGCGGAATTTACTGAAAACACCTTCGCTGCTCTCCCCACACCAACCGACGTCCACCTTTGTGAACGTAAGTTCCGTAGGGCTGTCACCGCTGCTGCAGCTCGCTTCATACCAGCAGGATGTATAACGGACCCACGTCCAAACTTCCCTGCCGAAGCGGCTGTTCTAGCCGATGAGCGTGATAGCCTTCGTCAGGCCGATCCCAGAGATCCCCGTATCAGGGATCTCAACGCGGAGATTCGGCGACTAGTAAACGTACATAAGCGGAAGAAGTGGGAGGAGCATCTGAAGACCTGTAATTTCACCTCTGGTGTGAGCAAGCTTTGGTCAACCGTGAGGTCATTGTCTAATCCGACGAAGCACGACGACAGAGTCGAAATTTCCTTCGGCGACCATGCCTCGTCGGACCCGGAGCGATGCGCGAGCTATTTTAGCCGGCAGTTCATACTGCATCCTCCGGTGGACAAAGCCAAGCGTCGAGTGACCAGAAGGCTGCTCAAACTGCCAACAACCTGTGCCCCCCTTGCTTTCACTTGCGGTGAAGTTCAGGTGGCCATCGGGAAGGCGAAAGCCTCCAAAGCCATGGGTCCCGACGGAATATGCATGCTGATGCTGAAAAATTTGGGACCTGCGGTGGTAGCGTACCTAACGGAGGTCCTCAACTTGTCAATGGCCACTCACATCATCTCAGACATCTGGAAGGTGGGGAGAGTGGTCCCACTGCTCAAACCGGGGAAACCTGCCAACAAAGGAGATTCCTATCGTCCGATAACACTCCTTTCCCCGGTAGCGAAGACACTCGAGGCCTTGCTACTCCCGTACTTCACAAACCACCTGACCCCAGCGAAGCATCAGCATGGTTTCCGTAAAGTGCACAGTACAACAACAGCACTTAACGCCATAAACACTCAGATAACTCGTGGCCTTAACCGAAACCGTCCCTGTGAGAGAACGATTCTAGTAGCGTTGGACTTGTCAAAGGCGTTTGACACCGTCTGCCAATCCACGCTACTAGAAGATATAGAGGCCTCCTCTCTCCCACAGAGGCTCAAACGGTGGTCGGCAAATTATCTGAGTGGTCTACATTCGTCGGTAATGTTTAGAGACAAAACGAGTAAGCAGCGAAAAATAAAACAGGGGGTTCCTCAGGGTGGTGTTCTTTCCCCGCTACTGTTTAAGTTTTACATTTCAAAGCTCCCTCAACCACCAGAGGGAGTCTCGATTGTCTCTTATGCCGACGATTGCTCGATCATGGCGACTGGGAATGGAATTGATGACCTGTGTTCGCAAGTAAACGGGTATCTCTCCGAACTTTCCCGCTTCTTCACTGCAAAGTGTCTAGCCCTCTCCCCTACGAAATCCTCGGCGACCCTGTTCACAACCTGGACGAAGGAGGTCAGGCTACCGCTGGGAATTCAGGTCGATGACACACCAATTCCGACGGTGAATAATCCCAAAATACTCGGAGTAGCATTCGACAGCCTGCTCTCCTCTGCGCACGCAACTGCTATTGTCAATAAAGTACAGAGCCGCAACAAGGTCTTCAAGTCGCTAGCCGGCAGTAGACAAAGAAACGTTGCTGGCAACATACAAGGCAATAGGCCGGCCGGTTTTAAATTACGCAGCGCCAGTGTGGTCGCCGGGGACTAGTAGGACGCAGTGGACGAAGCTACAGACTGTACAGAACAGCGTACTCAGGACAGCGGCAGGATGCCTCCTGATGTCGCCCGAACATCACCTCCACAACGAGGCACAAATGCTCCCCATAAAGGAGCACAACATAATGCTCTGCAAGCAGTTTCTGATCGGAGGCAACAGAAGTGGCCACCCAAACAGACAGCTGCTTGCAGAGGAGCCCTCGCCTAGGCACGTCAGGAGGCATCTATATGAACTGACGGATGAAGTCCAGAGGTTCATCAAGCAACCTCTGGACCCGTCAGCTTACCGACTGGCCCTGAACGGCATTCACAGGGAGTCAGTCTCGAGTTATGTAGACTCTAGACCTGTGAATGCCGTTATAGGCACACCACCACCGAACATAGACGAGACGGAGCTTCAGCTGCCTCGGGAGACACGATCAAAAATAGCCCAACTGCGCTCTGGCTACTGCAGCAGGTTAAACTCCTACCTAAGTAGATTGAATGAGGATGTGCCAAATGAGTGTCCGGAATGCGGAGAGACCCCACATGACTCGAAACATCTCTTCACATGCCCGGAAAACCCGACAACCCTAACGGCTTTGTCCTTGTGGACCGAGACGATAGAGGCTGCACGCTTCCTAGGGCTGCCGTTAGTGGAACTTGAAGACAACGACTGAGATATCAACCGATCTGGGCGTGGTTGTTGTAACCCCTACAACAATAAAAACAACAACGCACATTGGCAATCAGTACAAATAAAAAGTACAAGTACACGGCTGCTGTAACACCACCTCATATGAATTCGCTTTGTTTCTTTACTTACTTTACTTGCCGACACTGCAGTTTTATGACTTTTTACTTGGGAGTTGCCGTAAATTTGAAATAACAAGTTTATTTTTACCGGTGAGATGAGAAAACGAAAATGTAATGCCGTTTAAAGTGAAGAACAATTTATCCCTCCTGTTAGTAAAGACAACTTTACCGCTTACACTAGAAAATTGCCCTTAATAAGTTAAGGTGATTTCCTGTTCCTTAATTTAATAATGTTTAATACTTATAGATTTTACTTTTCTCAAAAAAAGTTTTGCCCTTTTATATGGGAACTCTTGCTTTGCGTTGCCCTGAACCGTGAGAAAATGTTGCGTTCTTTATATGAGAATGAAACAGAAGTTCATATATAGAACTTAATAAAGCTGATTTATTCACTTGCTCTGTAAGGCACTCCGCACATTGAGCGCCAGATCATAGTAGTGTAATCGTTTCGTCATACTAAAGTAGGAAGCTTTCATGCCGAACACATGTATTTCAATGAAGCTCTTTGCATTACGATGCATAATCATGTTTTCGCCTAATCATAAAAACATCATGAATCGAAGCGCCCAGCATTGTAAAGCGCTTGCCGTTTTGAAATTGTTATTTCTTTACTTTTTTGAGTTGGAAATAAAAATTATTTGTCATTTCTATAGGAAATAATTGAAAATCGATTTCGTGCTAAAGTTCGTGCAAATTGTATTAAAGCACAACCATTTATGCAATGTTTCGCTGCAAAAATATTTGCGGAAATGCATACTTAAGAAAGAACGGCCAGAAAATGTGGTTTTTAGGTGGTGACCATGATTACAGGTTGTAGCAATCGTAGAAAAACAACATTTACCGTTGGTATGAACTCGTTATGTCAAAAACAATTTCTTTATGTATTCATATTCGTATGTCTATGTATACCCTTCATACCATGATTTCAGAGTATTCTGAATGGTTTCAGATTTTGTATTTATGAATTTTCTTTAAGAATTTGTACTGAAATTTCTTTACTACTTCTTGTCAACCGCTTCATATGTTTTTCTTTAAAGATTCGTAAAAAAAAACTGAACAAACTTCAGATACTCTTAAAGATTTCCGGAGAATTTGTTTGCACGGTATGTATTTACGTGCAAGTGTATGTATACGCGGATATGTAAACAAAGAAAAACAGGAGATAATTTGACATAACCGTGCTCATAAGAAGAAGCATGGCTTCTATCGCTACCAGCTGTAGTTGTTACTCCTTGGCTGGTGACTAATCCAGGGCGCGCAAGTGTGCAGAAGTCCAGTCGTCATGCAAATAATTACTCTTCGAGAAAAGAAATCGCTATTAATCTATAGGGATAAATCGATGCAAGTAAATCCAAAAACATACTCGATACTTTTCTCAATTTACCAAGTATTTTTGTACTCGATACTTTTTACTGTGATCCAAGTAGGTATCGAAAAAAAAGTACTTGTATCGGAAGCGCAAAACTTATTATGCTTCAGCTTCTTCTTTGAAAAGCAAACCATTAGAGGAATGGGAAGATATGCGCACTACATTTCCCCGGCTATATAGGTAAGCCTGTCTGTACATAACGGTTGTTGGGTCGTGGGTCCCTGGCTTTTCTCAAAAACAGGTACAACTACTTATATCAAGTTTAAAAAAATATGCAAAATAGTAGTTACAAGTACTCGATACCTTTCTGATACTGATCGATACCTGGTTTGGTGCAAGTACAAGTACTGATTTGAGTAATACCTTGATGGTATCGATTTATCCCTATTAATCTAAGAATGTTTCATTTCATTTGAAGAGTTTAATTTAATTTGAATAAAGTTTCATTGAACCTGAAAAGGGTTTCATTTAATTTAAAAAACTTTCGCTTAGTTACTCTGAAAAAGGTTTAATTTAATTTGAAAAAGGTTTCGCTTAATATGAAAAGGTTTTATTGCATGGCATGGCGTCGATAACTACGTGTAGGTTAAGTTAGGTTAGAATGGGGGCGGAAAAACTATTACGCCCAAGTAGCAGCTAAGTGCCATTTTGATACCATATACCTCGAATAAGTATGTTACAACCAGCCGGCGTAGTTAATGAAGTTGAGTATGTTGTGGAGACTTACCTCAGATAGCTCTCGTAACGATGTGAACTCATATGCTCCTAGCATGGTATTTCTGCTCCTCATTAGAGCTGGACATTTGCAAAGCAGGTGTTCTACTGTTTCCTGCTCGTTCTCATCTCTGCAGCTTCTACAGAAGTCGTTGTAGGCGATTCCTAGCCTTCTCGCGTGGGTACCAATCGGCCAATGCCCAGTAAGAGTCGCAACAAGCCTAGCAACGTCAGGTCTGGGTTTCCTTAGTAGGTTGTGTGTTCTCTCAGGGCTGTACGCAGGCAATAGTTTTGGATTGGGGGTGAGATCCGGTCCTCGATCGACACCAATGTGGAACCCTCTCTGGCTAACTCGTCTGCAGCCTCGTTTCCGGGAATGTTGCTATGACCAGGGACCCAACCTAAATTTAGACCGATTTGGCGACCAGATACTTCGCTTGTTTAGATAATCGCAGACTTTGTCCATTTAGCTTTGGTAATTCAAAGCTTTGCTAGAGTACCCTCCATGATGTTACTCACCAAAGATGGAAATAACCCGGTTATTAAAATCACTACATCGTCAGCGTAGGCCACTACTTTTACTCCTCTCTGGTTGAGCTTAAGTAGTACTGAGTTGATGGTGCTAAGCCATAAAATAGGTGAGATCACTCCCCCTTGAGGAGTGCCCTACTAACGTTTCTTGCTAATGTGTAGCTACCAAGCTCATCTGAAATCGTTCTGCAGCGAAGCCACGCGCTAATAGACTCCTCGACGCCCAGCTCGTTAAGGGATTTTTGGATAGCTTCTACCCTAACATTGTTAAAGGCTCCTTCAATATCGAGGAAGGCTGCCAGAGTGAATTGCTTAAATTCAAGTGACCTCTCGACTGTTCTAACGACCTCATGGAGCGCCGTCTCCGTGGATCGTCCCCGCAAATATGCATGCTGCGCTTCAGACATGCCATTGCCCTGGAAAAACCCCCGGACGTGCCCGTCCAGAACCCTCTCGAACGTTTTGAGAACAAAGGAAGTTAAGCTAAAAGGTCGAAAATCTTTGGCGTAGACATGCCCTCGCCTTCCAGGTTTTGGGATGAAAACCACTTTTACTCGCCTCTACGACAGAGGGACGTTGTTAAGGGTTATGCATCCTTTGAAAATGGACAAAAGCCATGGCATAATAGCATCCTCCACAGTTTGCAACATGATAGGTATGATGCCATCTGACCCCGGGCTTTTGTAAGGCGAGAAGGACTGCAACGCCCATGATATTTTGGGATTTGTGAAAATTGAGTCTGCTATGTGCTGAGCTCCAGCATAACATCTTGGAATCGGATTGAACACTTCGTCAGAATTACCCGGAAAATAAGTGTTGACAAGCAACCTGAGTGAGTCTTCCACAGACTCTGTGGGTACATCATCTGCACNGTCTGGGTTTCCTTAGTAGGTTGTGTGTTCTCTCAGGGCTGTACGCAGGCAATAGTTTTGGATTGGGGGTGAGATCCGGTCCTCGATCGACACCAATGTGGAACCCTCTCTGGCTAACTCGTCTGCAGCCTCGTTTCCGGGAATGTTGCTATGACCAGGGACCCAACCTAAATTTAGACCGATTTGGCGACCAGATACTTCGCTTGTTTAGATAATCGCAGACTTTGTCCATTTAGCTTTGGTAATTCAAAGCTTTGCTAGAGTACCCTCCATGATGTTACTCACCAAAGATGGAAATAACCCGGTTATTAAAATCACTACATCGTCAGCGTAGGCCACTACTTTTACTCCTCTCTGGTTGAGCTTAAGTAGTACTGAGTTGATGGTGCTAAGCCATAAAATAGGTGAGATCACTCCCCCTTGAGGAGTGCCCTACTAACGTTTCTTGCTAATGTGTAGCTACCAAGCTCATCTGAAATCGTTCTGCAGCGAAGCCACGCGCTAATAGACTCCTCGACGCCCAGCTCGTTAAGGGATTTTTGGATAGCTTCTACCCTAACATTGTTAAAGGCTCCTTCAATATCGAGGAAGGCTGCCAGAGTGAATTGCTTAAATTCAAGTGACCTCTCGACTGTTCTAACGACCTCATGGAGCGCCGTCTCCGTGGATCGTCCCCGCAAATATGCATGCTGCGCTTCAGACATGCCATTGCCCTGGAAAAACCCCCGGACGTGCCCGTCCAGAACCCTCTCGAACGTTTTGAGAACAAAGGAAGTTAAGCTAAAAGGTCGAAAATCTTTGGCGTAGACATGCCCTCGCCTTCCAGGTTTTGGGATGAAAACCACTTTTACTCGCCTCTACGACAGAGGGACGTTGTTAAGGGTTATGCATCCTTTGAAAATGGACAAAAGCCATGGCATAATAGCATCCTCCACAGTTTGCAACATGATAGGTATGATGCCATCTGACCCCGGGCTTTTGTAAGGCGAGAAGGACTGCAACGCCCATGATATTTTGGGATTTGTGAAAATTGAGTCTGCTATGTGCTGAGCTCCAGCATAACATCTTGGAATCGGATTGAACACTTCGTCAGAATTACCCGGAAAATAAGTGTTGACAAGCAACCTGAGTGAGTCTTCCACAGACTCTGTGGGTACATCATCTGCACTGCGAAGTAGTGACGGGCAGAAGTAGTCCTTCCTCAATAGACTGCTCAGCCTTGCGGTGTCCTTTATACTCTTCAATGTCTCGCAGTGGCTCTCCCATGCGGATTTTTTATATTATTTTTTTTTTGCCAGGACGCAGGCTCTGGGCTTACCATTTGTGCGGGCATAAAAAACTTCGTACCCGGGGATGTATAGGCCCATGACGGTGGAGTCTCGAATCCAGGGCTTTTGGATGATAGCAAGGCAAGGACTACGGTCCTTCTCCCCTAGGAAGACTCTCAGGTTATCTGAAGCGCACCTAGAATGCTTCAGGTTAATCTGTACGACCTTGCTCATTGTTATTAAACACTGGTAGTGTTCGTGCCGTCCAGATTACTGGTTTCCTCGGCCACCTCCATCTACACCTTAACCTCGCTGCAAATATGGTCTGGTGACGGTTCCCCGTCCTTTATTGACTCCGGGGGCGGTTCTTCGCCTTCGTTGTCGTCGTCGGGTTCTCTGCCCCGGAAGATTTTCACTTTGACGTGTTTCACGCCGAAGTGGATTCTGCAGCCTAGCTCCTCTAGGACTTTTGCTGATTCCTCAGTGTTGAGGAACAGCACGGGTTGGCTAAATGCTTTTACGTCCTCAAATTTCAGGACGCTCCAGTTAGTCATAGGGACACGGGGTCATTTGGGCACGGGGTCTCGTCGGAATGTCCTTCGCCGGGATAAGTTTCAGCCAACCAAGCATCGCTGATCTCAGTGATGCTCCTGCACAGGAATTCCTTGGAGAACTCGTTCTCGCATCGGATCACCCTATGACCTCAGAATCGAACTGCGGTATCGGGCCCTCGGGGTTGGCTAGAGTACTCTCCATTTCCAAACCCGAAAGCCGGACCTCGATCTCTGGCCATTTTTCGAGGACTGGTTTGCCGCAGTTAGACGACTCGTCTATAAGTGCGACACTCAGGTGGTCCTTCACTATACCGCTGTACATCAGCGGGCCTTGGGCTACGGGTTGGGATACGCCACTTGCATCTTTGCTTCTTTTCGGAGCGTTAGAGGTGTCGCCTAGCGATCGGTTGCGTTTGTTCGTCTTACCCGCCTCCACGCGGGACTTAGCAGCTAAGCTACTATCAAAGGCGGCAACGATAGCCTCGTACTTTTTCCGGTCGTCAGTGTCGCGCACGTTAAGTATGGTCTCTTCCTTGTCCTGCGCAATCTTTTTCAAAATGAATTTAACCTTCCTGTAGGTCTCGAGGTACCGGGGGCGGAAGGTGACAATTTGGTGGATTTAGGAGTCGCCTTTCCTGATGGGCGCATGTTCGTCTGACTACTCGCCAGAGAGGAGCATGAGGCCTCAAGTACGCGACCTGCACTCTTGCGTAGACACGCAGTTGCCGATGGTGATGATGCATCAATGTTCCCCGCTGTCGATCCCCCAGTGCGTTGGCTCGCACTGGTTTTGTGGGCTGTGGCTGGGAGTACTATGGCTGGTACTGCCTGAGACCGACTCTGCCTCCGTCTCCTGGATGGAGCGAAGCAGAGCGTCCTCGTCGATTTGGGATTTGGGGGAGTAAACGTCCTCCCCCGAAAGGTCCTAGACTTCGGCGATTTTAGACATTTCATATTCATAATTGTCCCCTTTACTCTACTAGGAGAGTGCGGCGGACTCGAGGTGTGGTGGGGAGAAAACGACCAGTCGACCAGGGTAGCGCCCCTTTCCCCTGGCAATGCCACCGTTACTACCCGAGGCGGCCGACGTGCAACTGGGAGTTAGTGTTAGCCAGACAAGGTGCAAACCATGATACAAAAAAGAAGGTAGTTCCATTTAATGACATTCGTTGTTGTTGCTAGCCATTTGACTTTTAATAAAATTATGACATGACAAATTCATGCTACCGGATCACTAGAACAGATATTTCTTTTTAAAGCAGAAGATTTTATCAGTCCATTCAAAGATGTAAAATATGATGGACTTGAAAATTATACCTATGTTAATTGTTTATCGGAGGGCGGTCTGTACAAGCCGACTAAGTTTTTTGCATACTTATGTTTATTAGAAATTTTAATTTAAAAATTTGTTAATGCTAATAGTGATACGCTCACCACAAAGCCCAAAGTAAATTTGGACCAAAATATAATAAGGTTTTATTTGAGAAAAACATTCTTCAGAATTTGATTTTTAAATCGCAAGATTGCGTTGAAAATAAGAAAATGAAAAAATTACAGCACAATGCGCGCATGGTTTTTATAATAAAATAAAATGAACAATTACAATGAAATCCCCTTTAGTATATAGTTTATATTTTAAATACTTTTAACAAAAAAATGCGAACTCTGTAAGTCGAAAAAAATACCAAGCACTGATAATGATTTTTGATTTAAAATATTATTCCTCCGATTTATTGTTTTAATATCATCAAAGTGGCAAGGCCGTTGATAATACTCACAATTTATGAAGCTTCAAAAAATTGTATTATCCGTCAAAAGTTGTTTATTTAAACTACCTTCTTTCTTGTATCATGGTGCAAACGGCTCTTAATAGGTTAAGTTGATTTCCTGTTCTTCAATTTAATAATCATGCCTATTATGGTATCCGACGAATGCCATTCGCACGGATCTAATCCGAATCGTACTGTCAGAACAAGCGAATGAGAAGGATTAGATTCATGAGAATGGGATCCCTCGGAAACAGACCTATTCCGGTCCGACAGATACCATTCGCAAGAATCTAATCTTTCGCGCTCGCTTATCCCGACAGTGCAAATATGATTAGATCCGTGCGGATGGCATCCGTCGGATACCGCAATAGGCATGAATGTTTCTTACTTAATTTGAGAATGTGGCATTTGATTTGGAAACAATTTTCATTTAATTTGAATATACTTCAATTGAATCATTAAGAGGTTTCATTTAGTTTGAAACAGGTTTGACTTTAACTGAAAATGCTATAAGCATGGCGTCGATAACCATGTGTAACTGGGAGTCGTGTTAGCCAGACATGGTGCAAACGGCTCTTAATAGGTTAAGTTGATTTCATGTTCCTTAATTTAATAATGTTTAATACTGAATTTAAGAATGTTTCATTTAATTTGAAAAAAGGTTAATTTAATTTGAATAAAGTGTATATCGCACGTTTAAAATAATATATAGAGGTAATTCAAGATTTACGTTTTTCGAGATTTAATAAGCTTGATAAGAAGAATATGTTCAGCCTAAGATATAACTTTATTTCTCAAAAATGGCGAAGATATGTCTTTCTGTATACCAATTGTATGAAGTGGTCAAACTTTGATTGTGTTTTCCAACAAAATTTAAATTTTGTAATAATTGTGAATATTATTAAACGTATAATTTCCACAATCTTGAATTGAATGCTATCCGATGATTTTTTTTTGCGAATTCGTTTTCCAAAAGACTAATTTAAGAAAAAAATTGGAAATAAAATTCGGAAATCGGTAAATGGGCGAAGAACTATGGCGCCTTTTGACTTTTTTCGTTGCAAAAATCATACGTTTTTAAGTAATACAGATTTTAAAGAATTACACCTGAAAGTGCAATATTAAATAAATAGAAGCATAGTCTGCTTGTACAACTCGTTGCTCAAAATATTCATTGACAAATTGAGATAGTTTTGAAAATTACAAAAACTAAGAATTTTCAGTAAATACCAGGGACGCTAATCATTATGAGTAAAATAATTTAAATCCGCTTAAAAATAATGACTATTGAGTTTTATTTTTTCGTTCATCGGATATAATTATTCAACAATTTTATTGAGCTTGAGGCCGTTTCCAATGAAAACATGTTGTGGAAAAACAACAATGATTTACACATGGTAGAAGTTATAGCCGCTATTTCGGAGATCACCACATCTCTTTTTCAGACTTTTCCAACCGCGGTCACTGGGATCCGAACCAGCGATTTCGGATTACAAGGCTAGTGGTCAACCCACTGAGCTAAGTAAACTGTTGTTGCTTTGCCCACTCCTTTCATATGTCAACACAACTACAATCAAGGGCAACTATTGTGCTGCTACTTAGACTTAATCTTGTGGTTGATGTTGGTTTTTTGTTAATATTCTATTTTTAAAATGTTTAACTTTAAGGCATGCTCGTCCTTAAGTTATTTGTTTTTAGTTATTTATGGCCTTTTAACAATTATATTAAACAATTTCATTGAGCTTGAGGCCGCACAGTGTTTCGACTATATGGAAGCAGGTAGAAAAAAGTCATGGTGACAGTTGATAAAAAACCTGGTTGGGGTCAGAGAGGGAAAAATAAAAGTCATAAATGCAAAGTTTCACATAATTTATTTACGCCCCTCTCCACGAACGCTACATTTCCAAAAAAAATTGACTAATCTGTTTAGTGTCCTTTGACTTTTTTAACTGTTATCAACTTTTCAATGTCGTGAAATATTCAGGTGCAGGTATTTATAATTTATTTGGCATTTTCTTATTTCTTTTATCAAAAAATTTGCTTTGAAATGTAGGTGCTAAAGATCATTGGTAAAAAAGTGCGAGTACCGATCGGTCAGGTCTTTAAATTAGAAGCATGTTTAAGAGATTTTTATGTAGAATTCTTAGACATAAATGGATATTTTCGCGCGACTTTGCAAATACAGTGTATTTTGCTTAGCTGCCCATCCTTCTTTGCACGAAAAACTTGTGCGCTTAACCGAAAAAAGCACTTAAGCGAATTTTCTTTACTACTTCATTGAGGAAGGTATCCGAATCCCTACGAAACCAAATAATGGAGGAGCACTTACCACGTAGAAATTACTGCAAGAGACATTTTTTCCGAATGGTATCTAATTATCTATATAACTACATAAAATAATTGCTGTTTTCTTTGTTCTGCGAGATGAGCAAAATAAATAATAGCTTGTAAAATTAGGGTAAGTGTAGAGCCACTGCAGGTAAACGTAATACTTTCTTTGATAATTGATAATAGTTGCAAATTTTTAAGGCAGGTATCACTAATGTGCAGGTATGTTGAATGCAAGTATCGGAGCAGTTTCCTTATAAATGTTAAAAATAATGCCGCTGATGCGCATTTTGGGGCAGGTATCTTAAATGTGCACTTAAGCACAAAGGCAGCAAAGCAAAATATACTGTATATGCAATTTTCGATGTTCTTAATTTTTGATTTTAAGCGTTTTTTTGCATAATGTCGCAAAGCGAGTTTTGCGAACAAGAGAAAAATCTCACCAAACATTAGGAGAAAAGAAAATATTTACCTATGTAATTGATTGATTGATTGATTTATTTATTTCAGTAATAATATATTACCATACCAAATGTTTACATAAATGCTAAGAATGAAAAGAGAACTCGATTAAGCCATGTCTGTCCGTGTACACGATAACTCGAGAAAAAATCGAGGTATGTCAATGAAATTTGATAAGTAGGTTGCCCTTTACTCGAGGTAGGTTGGGACTCAAAATGGGCAAAATGGGACAATAACCACACCCACCTCCCATATAACGGTATTTTCAAATTATGAAAAAACTACGATATTTCCGCAAATACTGTCTTCAAATTGCTGAAAGTTGGTATTTGAAGTAGAATTTCGTCATAAAAGAAGACATTTTTGAAATTTTTGGAAAATGGGCGTAATCCCGCCCACTTATGATGAAATGCTGTGTCTCTGTAGTCCCTTTGCCAATCCCCACCAAACTTGGTGCGAACATTGCTTAGTTTCTCACTAAGAAACCCATTGAAAACTTTTTAAATCAACCAAGAACCACGCCCACCTCTTATATAACGGTAATTTACAGAAATACGAAAACCGCGATAAATTAGTAACTATTTAAGCCAATTTACTCAAAATCGATAAATGCAATGACCTCTTAGCAGAAAATGATATTTAGGAAAACTTAGGCGTAGCACCGCTTACCTACGCCTACATATGTGTATCTCGGTACCCGGTTTATCAATTTTTACCAAACTCTGCACGTCTAGCAATCTTGGCGCAAAAAAGCAATATGTTGAAAATTTTTGAAATCGGATTAAAATTACTGCCACTTACATGTAACGGTAAATTTCAGAAATACGAAAACTTATCTTTCAAAATCTAAAGAAGCCTACTTACAACAATCTTTTAACAAGACACGAGATTATTGATTTTTGCTAAATGGGCGTGCCACCACCCACTTACGACTACATAAGTATATGTCGATAACCGCCTTACCGATTTCCACCCATTTTGGTCCAGTCCAATTATTTCAATATATCATACCTTATAATCGAAACGGTTTGACATCGGGAAAAATTATCTTCCTTATCATGCAGTTTACTGAAAGGTGAACAAACTATATTATATACGTGCGCTGGATATATCAAGGAACATAGCATAATTTTCTTCCTCTCAGTGGCTTTCCACTCATTCACAACATAGTTGACAGTCGTTTCACATGAATAATTTTTTTTTAATCCTGATTCATATTTCATAAATATACCATTATTCTCAAAATATTCCTCTAATTGTATTTTAACAACTTTTTCTAATATTTTTTCTAATGTCTTCAATGTGTTATTGGGCTGAAATCCCTCACATTTTACAGTTTCACATAGTTGACAGCCGTTTCACATGAATAATTTTTTCTGAATCCTGATTGATGTTACATATATATACCATTATTCTCAAAATATTCTTCTAATTGTATTTTAAACACTTTTTTAAGATTTTTTTCTAATGCCTTCAATGTGTTAATGGGCCGGAATTCCTCACATTTTATAGTTTTTTTTTTACTTTTTCAACTGGTCTATCATTGTGTCTTTCTAACTATTTGGAAATATTCCTTTCATAAGTGATTGATTTACTATTTCCGTTAAAGGAATCGCCACAGTTCTCCAATTATACAAAATAATTTTGGGGCTTATTTTTCATCATAGAACATATTTTCTTCAGTTCCTCATGATTAGTCTTGCGGAACTTAAAACTATAAGGAACATTTTTTATTTGGTTTTCGTATTGAACGTTTTATATTGATTTTCTTATGACTCCTATGCTATTTATAAAATACTCATTAAGATTGCTTGATATTTCGTATTCATTTTCATATATTTTGTTGTAGAATCTCACATTATCTATCACATTTTTTTTCTTTTAGTACTAATTTCTTTATCTCACTCCATAGTTGTTTTTGGTCAGATGCCTGACTTATTTTATAGTTTACATATTTCGGTTTTCTTTCATAATTTGTACTTTGTAGTAGTTTTTATATTTTCTGAACTTTTCCCAGTTTTCATTAGTGCCATTATTTCTTGCTATTTTATCTAGGCTGCGCTTTTTTTCTTTGATTTTTCTTATCTATATCTATCACATTTTTGTTTTCTTTTAGTACTAATTTCTTTTTCTCACTCCACATTTGTTTTTGGTCAGATGCCTGGCTTATTATATAGTTAACATATTTCTGCTTCTCTTTCATAATTTGTACTTTGTAGTAGTTTTTATATTTTCTGAACTTTTCCCAGTTTTCATTAGTGCCATTCTTTCTTGCTATTTTATCTAGGCTGTCCTTTTTTTCTTTAATTTTTCTTAAACTTTTATTGTACCTTCCATTCGAAATTCCGCCACCCGGTATAGTTTTTTTCACTATAAATTCTTCTATTGTGTTTTTAAATCCGATCTCCATTGCTTTTGCATTTCCGTGAATGTCTAATTTAGCTCATATATTTGTTCTTTGTCAAATTCTTTCATAAAACATTTCAGGTTGTATTTAAAAATTTTCACTTTCTTTCTTATAACGTTTTTGTGATATTTCTCTAATGTCATCTGCATTCCAATGATCTCATAGTCTGAGATTTTTTCACACTCGTTGACATTAGCACTAATAGACGGCATGTTTCTAATTAAATAATTTACCAAAATGGATTTGTGTTTTATATGTCTAAGTTTCCACTTATAAGTATATGTCGATAACCGCCTTACCGATTTCCACCCATTTTGGTCTGGTAAAATTATTTCAATATATCATAGCTTGTAATCGAAACTGTTGGACATCGGGAAAAATACTCTTCCTTATCATGCAGTTTACTGAAAGGTGAAAAAACTATATTTTATACGTGCGCCGGGTATATAAAGTTCGGTTTCGCCCGAATTTATAATTCTTTACTCGTTTATATTTGCATTTAATGAATTAAATAAACTTAATCCTTTATAAAATAACGTCTTTTGCGCGGCCTTTGTTGTCTGATGTTGTAGTCTGAAGTCATTCACGTTACTCAGCTTGTCTGGTTGCGCTTTGCCAACATACGTAATTTTCTCCTGTATGTCCTTCGCCATTTGTCCTCTTTTAGCATTGCAAACCAAATTTAAAGTATTTAGTTCGAGTCGTTGTTTAACATTTAACAACTTAAGCGCCTCCAGCATGAATTGCACCGGAGTCTATTTACTGCATCTTAGTATGCATCACATAGCTTTATTTTGTAAATGTATAGTATTGTTGGGAAGTATTCAAAATGTGGCTTTATAACAGAGGTGGGCAGCCTCGGTAGAGCATTATTGCAGTGTGCGTGCTATTGATGTCACTGTGTGCGTGCGAATAAGTCGTACAGTTGAATGAAACTTTCGCTGCCTTCTTAAGCATAGCGTGTATGTATACGCGAATACGACGCGTAGTCGCCCGCCGGGCAGACGCTGCCCAGCTTTATAATTATGTTGTATGTCTTAATCGTCAGAATCAATGACAGTTTGCTTCTGATTCTTAAAAAAAAAAAAAAAAAATATTTTTCCCCAATTTTTTTTAGCTATGTATTCAATGGGGTTGTCGAATTCTAACTTTTTATCAACAAAAACACGGAGATATTTTATATTGTAAACTTTCCCAATGATTTTATCGTTTATTTGTATTTATTCTTCACTTGTCATGATTATTTCCCAATAATTTTATCGCTTATTTGTATTTATTCTTCACTTGTCATGATTATTTTCATCAACTAGGTTTTTTGCTCATTTAATTTTTGTTTATTCGTTTTCAACCACTTGTTTACACTATCTATGTCCGCCATCAGTTTTGTTTTACACTCTTGCGCATTTTCCCCGCACACGTATATTAATGTGTCGTCAGCATACGTCACTGTTTTACAGTTTTTTATCACATTATTCATATGGTTTATATAAATAACGAATAGTAGTGCACATAAAAATGATCCCTGAGCGACACCCGTACCAACGTTCAAGTATTCCGAGGCAGCGTTATTTATTTTAGTTCTTTGCGTTCTTTCACTTAATTATGTTTTGAACCACTCAAGCTCTTTATTCCGTATTTCTCGAGTTTTTGTATAAGTATATCTTGGTCTATAGTTTCAAATGCACGCTTAAAATCAAGGAAGATAGCCATATTTTTCTTCCTTTCAGTGGATTTCCACACATTCACAACATAGTTGACAGCCGTTTCACATGAATATTTTTTTCTGAATCCTGATTGATAAATAGACCATTATTCTCAAAATATTCTTCTAATTGTATTTTAAACACTTTTTATAAGATTTTTTCTAATGCCTTCAATGTTAATGGGCCGAAATTCCTCAAATTTTATAGTTTTTTTTTTTTACTTTTTCAACTGGCGCTATCATTGTGTCTTTCTATTTATTTGGAAATATTTTCGGTTCATAAGTGATTGATTTACTATTTCCGTTAGCGGTATCGCCACAGTTCTCCAATTATCCAAAATAATTATAGGGCTTATTTTTCACAGTCTGATTTATTTTTCATCATAGAACATATTTTCTTCAGTTCTTCATGATTAGTCTTGCGGAACTTAATACTATAAGGAACATTTTCTATTTGGTTTTCGTATTGAACGTTTTATATTGATGTTCTTATGATTCCTATGCTATTTATAAAATATTCATTAAAATTGCTTGCTATTTCGTATTCATTTTCATATATTTTATTGTAGAATCTCACATTATCTATCACATTTTTTTTCTTTTAGTACTAATTTCTTTATCTCACTCCATAGTTGTTTTTGGTCAGATGCCTGACTTATTTTATAGTTTACATATTTCGGTTTTCTTTCATAATTTGTACTTTGTAGTAGTTTTTATATTTTCTGAACTTTTCCCAGTTTTCATTAGTGCCATTATTTCTTGCTATTTTATCTAGGCTGCGCTTTTTTTCTTTGATTTTTCTTAAACTTTTATTGTACATTCCATTCGAAATTCCGCCATCCGGTATAGTTTTTTTCACTATAAATTCCTCTATTGTGTTTTTAAATCCCATCTCCATTGCCTTTGCATTTCCGTGAATGTCTAATTTAGCTCATATATTTGTTCTTTGTCAAATTCTTTCATAAAACATTTCATGTTGTATTTAAAAATTTTCAGTTTCTTTCTTATAACATTTTTGTCATATTTCTCTAATTTCATCTGCATTTCAATGATCTCATAGTCTGAGATTTTTTCACACTCGTTGACATTAGCAAAAATAGACGGGATGTTACTAATTAAATAATCTACCAGAATGGATTTGTGTTTTATATTTCTAAGTTTCCACTTATTTTTTATATAGACTGTTACAGGAGGGTATGCGCAGAGTTTGACAAACAGCTTACAGATCTATAACTTGGAAGATTTATTTTCTCCTCATTAATATTTTCGGTTTGTCCACATGGACAAGGCCGTTAGGGTTGTCGGGTTTTCCTTTTATATTCTTTCACTGCAATGCGTTTCTTTTTTAAATTTAACTTATTTTCGTACAGATTTTACTTGTCGCTAAATGATTTTCATTAACACCCAATTTCCGTTTTTCGTTTGCTCTAATACAGTTAACGCACCTGTTTATATACTCTGCTGAATTTTTTCTTTTTATGGTTTCCCTGACATTTCCAACAAACTTCCCCATTTTTACACTCTGCTGCTTTGTTGAAACTTTGCACTTAAAACAGCAGAGGACATTTACTACATCAAACACTTTACATTTCTCCCAACCAATGTTTATCTTCTCGTTGGCTAGCACGTTTGGAAAGGTTTCGGCATCAGTTTTTATTGTAGCATTTTAATATGTTATGTTATTTCCTTTCACTTCATGATGACTTTTTTCAAAAATCTCTCAGTTTTTCTGCCAACTCTTTTTCTTCGTGTTCTTGATATAATAAAGCTTGGATTTATTTTGTTCGGTATTCTTCTTTCGTAGTCGTTACCGATTTTCTTTTCTAATGTATTCTTTATCTTTTCTCGTTCTTCAATATTTTTACTTTCAATCACTACAATACCGTTTCGCTTATCTTCTATATTTGAAATTTTTAAATGTTTTGGGTCAATTCTCTTATTTAAATCCTCTTTTGTTTTGTCACTTTTTTGCTTAGCTTTTGGCTTAATAATTACACTGTGGAACAAATTCAGGTTAGCAAAAGTTAGGTCGATTCTGAGAGTGAGGGGTGAAAATAGAGGCTAAATTAGAAGACCCGTATCGCGGCGTTTGTTTATGTTAGTTCGAATTTTTTTTTAATCGACCTTCGAACTTTGCAGTCAAATGCCGATTTTCAGCATATTGTTTATATGGTTTCTTGGCTATAACTCGTCGACTAATTGATATTTTTTCAATCTGTTAAAGCTAAATTANACTTATGTACCAATTTTTTCCGTGTTGGTTTTGAAGAAACATTGAAAAAGAAATTATAAAAATATGGAAAAAAATATAATTTTGAAATGTTAGTTATGAAAAGTTTTAAGTAAAAAAATTAAATAAATTAAATTAATGATTTGGCCAGTTGCCGTTTAGCAGGCGGCTGTGGATCAACATCACTGCTCTCTCTAATATCTTGGTCATCGTCATCATCATCAGAAAGGTCGATAATTTCGTCCAACAGATATTCTGGAATTTCATCTTTGTCTTCCCCTTCTTCCTCTTTTTCCTCGTCTTCCTCTTCTTCAAAGGTGTTTTTATACCACCAACAAATTTCAGCGAGTATTGCATCTGGAGATTTCTTTCCTCTGTACCTGAAACGAAAATAGTTTTCAATCGTTAACATGTTTAAATTGTGCACTCTGACAAAGATATTAGAAAAATCTAGGAATTCAAAATATGCACACTCTATAGTTACCTTATTTCAAATGGAAGCGCAGTTTGGTGATAACGTTCGCCTTGCTCATCAGATTCAGTTGACATGTTTGCAACAGATTGTCTATAGTTGTCTTTGCGTTCTTTACCCAAAAGACCTTTAATGACTGCTTTCAATGCGAGACATGTATTTAATTCTCGGTCTGTCAGAACTTGGTCAAAATCTTGACGACTCATTAGTTTCCGTATGTCGGGACCATTAACAACCCCTTCCTGGATTTTGGCGTTACTTAGTCTTGGGAAAATGTCTTTTAGGCGGTTGAATACTGCTGGTCTTTCAAAAAATTTTTAGCAATGCCAAGTTTAATGGGGAGCAACGGNGATTTTGGCGTTACTTAATCTTGGGAAAATGTCTTTTAAGCGGTTGAATACTGCTGGTCTTTCAAAAAATTTTTAGCAATGCCAAGTTTAATGGGGAGCAACGGCAACAAAATTTTCATTTCAGGAACAAGACTTTCGTATAGCCTATTGTCTTTAGGCCATTTCCGTCCAATGCGACTATTCCAGTTATGCTGTTTGTACTGGTTTCTTCCTTTAATACCTTCTCCGTATCGTGAATCCCAATCGCACCAAAAACACGGATATTTTGGACGGCCAGATGCTGTTAAGCCTGTAATCAATGAAACTATTTTGAGGTCGCAGCAAATGCGCCACTGGTGTTCGTTACATTTGACCACTTCCAGAATTTGTTTCAAATTATCGAAATTTTCACTAGTGTCAGTCCTATACGCAATTGGAACAGAAGGCATTCTATTCGTCTTGTGCAAAAGCACAACCTTTAAGCTGATTAGTGAACTATCGATGAATAAACGCCAATCATCTTTTTTATAGGTTAACCCTATCGTCTCCATCATTAGCGCACACAAGGGGTGGGTTTTGGGGTTCAAACCCCCCCTAAAGCTAATAACCTCAAATACAATCTGTATCTTAAAGCTAAGAATCCAGCTCTGAAGGAAATTATAAGAAATATTTATTATAATTTCTGTTGCTTGAAAACGCGCTTTGCTTTTGCTGTAAATTTTCATGAGGGAATAAATATACGAGCATTTTTTTCTTGAGAGCTGCAAACTGATTTAAGAAATTTTGGTAGAAGAAAATTTCTTTTCCATTTCTCGTCCGTCGTTTTATATGAATTTTTCGTTTTTCTTGAGAGTTCAGTTAATTTTTTCGGTATATGAAATACTAGCTTATACCCGCGGGTTTCACCCCGCGCTTTTATACAAATATGAAAAATAATTTAATGATGTTAGATTTTATTTCTGTGCCCATTTCGTTATAGCTCGTTATTTTTTAAGCGAGTTAAGGTATTAGGCCGTTTAAAACTATGAAATTATAAAATCTCGTCTACGCGCTAGGCATACGAAAGCTATAAAGTTTACCTCAAAATGATTCCAGGTATACGACGCGTGAACATGTAACCTTCTTGGAGGTGCCACGGCAGGTTCTAATATTTCCAACTCAAATTTAGTAAACTGGCCTTGATAAAATACCACTTCTCATTACTGTAGCAAATGCCTCAAGAGAGCTTTAGATTATAAGGCCGAACCCGGCTCTCCCTTTTCCATTTAATGAAATTTATTCTGTCAGTACGGCACTTATAAAATAAATCTCCATAACAAATTTAAAATACTTATATATTAAGAAGTTTTTAGTATGTATGAGAGGCGACATGCCCCCTTTTTTAACAACTCACATTTTTTCCATGAGCAATGGATGCATTTTGTATACACAACTTCATACCAAGTTTCAGTATTCTTCCACAAACACTTCCAGGGATATATGGCATGAAAAAGTAGATTTGTACTGGAAGTGCCACGCCCCATTTTCTTATAACCCTCATCTTCTTCCATGAATTTAGAATTGATTTTACATACCCCAGTACCAAGTCTCAGTACTCTACCATGAACACCTCTAGAGATAAGCAGTATAAAACTCTTCTCCATGAGTATGGAATTAATTTTGTATACACATCTCGGTGCCAAGTTCCAGTCCTCTGCAATAAACACCTCCATAGATATGCAGCATAGAAAAATCAATTTGCCACACCACTTTTTCCAATAACTCTCATTTTTCTCCATGAGTAGGTATTAGTTTCACATACATAGTATACATATGTATTTCCATACCAAGCTTGAGTGCTTTACCCCAAACATTTGAAGAGATATAATATGAAACTTTCAGTCACTATGGGTTGTGCTACGCCTCTTTTCCAAAAGCGTCCATTTTTCTCCGTGAATATGAACATAATTTCACACAGTGTTGGGAAACTGTTAATCTGATTAACGATTAAAAATTAACGATTAAAATGTTAATCGCGTTTGACGATTAAAATTAATTAGTCGTAATCAACTGTACGATTTATGATAACATTTTTTTAATCGTTAATCGCTGGCTGAGGTTACGTTTAATTAATTTAAAACATTAATCGTTAATCCAATTAAAAATAAAATCTGATTCATTTGTCTAGTTTGTCCGAGTTTGAAACCAAACACCAGTTATAGTAATTATTTTGTGTTTTACGCTTATAAAAAGCACATAATATAAAAAAATTATAATTATTGTTATTAGTAATACATAGACTGGGAACTTTTACAAACCTAGTCTGTAAAACGGTTGTTGGTATATATCTTAATGAAAATGCACACCAAATTGCTTAGATTGATGAGGAAGCCCGACTTAGCCATACCAGATTACCTTGCTTTGTGTGCACAGGGAAATTCCAGCATAACTTAATTAATCACCAAACCTACTTGATCAAATTAAGAGTTAATGATTAAAAATAATTTTTTTAATCGCGGTTACGATTAACTGTTTAGCCAGATTAAAATTAATCATAATTAACTGTAATCAGTTTGAATTTAATCGAATTAACTAATTAAAACATCAATCGATTAATGCCATCATTGATGTCACATACATATTACTATACCAAGTTTCAGTTCTCTCCCACAAATACTTCCAGAGATACATATGTATGTAGTATGAAAATTCCAATTTGTATGGGAGGGGCCTTGAGTTATCGGAATTACTTTCAGTCTAAGACCATCCTTCCGAAATCCGTAGTAAGTGTACTAAATTTCGTTCGTTATTCAATCCAGGTCATAAACCATCTTTGAACAAAATTTCATTTTCAAACAGGTGATAACTCTTAAAATAGTAGCCTATTTCCCAACATAGGTCATAAGCTCTCTGTGCGAAATGTCATGCAAATCTGTTCAGTCGTCTCCGCGTATTAATGTAATTAAAACATTTTTAACAGGTGGCAACTCTTCCAAAAATTAGCGTATTTTCCACTGTAGGTCATAAGCTATCTGCTTGCAAAATTTCATGCAAATCCGTTCAGACTTTTCCGCGTATTCATTTAATTAAACTTTTTTAGCAGCTGGTAACTCTTAAAAAAAGGAGCCTATTTTTCAACCTAGCTCATAAGCTATCTGTGTGAAAACTTCCATGCAAATCAGTTCACTCATTTCCGCGTATTAACTAAATTAAACATTTCTAACAGGTGGCAACTCTTAAAAAAGTAGCCTACTTTCTAACCTAGGTCATAAGCTATCTGTGCGCAAAATTTCATGCAAATCCGTTAAGTCGTATCCGCGTATTAATATAATTAAACTTTTTTAACAGGTGGTAACTCTTCCAAAAAATTAGCCCATTTTCCACTGTAGGTCATATGCTATCTGCTTACAAAATTTCATGCAAATCCATTCAGTCGTTTCCGCGTATTAATTAAATGAAACTTTTTAACAGGTGGTAACTCTTAAGAACAGTAGCCTATTTTCCAATCTAGATCGTAAGATATCTGTGTGCAAATTTTCATGCAAATCCATTCAGTCGTTTCCGCGTATTAATTAAATGAAACTTTTTAACAGGTGGTAACTCTTAAGAACAGTAGCCTATTTTCCAATCTAGATCGTAAGATATCTGTGTGCAAATTTTCATGCAAATCCATTCAGTCGTTTCCGCGTATTAATTAAATGAAACTTTTTAACAGGTGGTAACTCTTAAGAACAGTAGCCTATTTTCCAATCTAGATCGTAAGATATCTGTGTGCAAATTTTCATGCAAATCCATTCAGTCGTTCCCGTATATTAAATAAATTAAACTTTTTTAACAGGTGGCAACTCTTAAAAAAATAGCCTATTAACCAATCTGGCCCATAAGCTATCTGCGTACCAAATTCCATGCACATCCGTTCAGTCGTTTCCGCGTGATGATTTCCCAAACATCCAAACATACAAACTTTCACATTTATAATATTAGTAAGAAGTAAGATTAAAAAAATTTAGCAATCCTGAAAAATCACCATCTCTATCGAAAACCAGAAATCGAAAAAATGAGCATAGAAGCGCAAAAATTCATGGAATCAATAAACTTATTTTTACTGACTCTTTTTTAAAATTTTTTATTAGGTACTTTTGAAAGTTGAGCGCATCTTGAGTTTATAGAACTTTTTATTAAGCAAGTAGTTTTTAAGGAAAGAACACAACCGACTTCAATTCTCATATTCAAATTTAGGGGTACCGTTAATTTCTTCATGATCCAATCATCGGATCTCTAAAACAAATTACGGGACCTTGAGGTACTATCTTTCTAATAAAAAAAGGATTATTGAAAACGGTTCACGTGGTCCAAAGCTATGTATTCCGGCGAGATGATAACCTCCCTTTTTTTTGAAGTCGGTTAAAAGCGTTTGAGTTCTGTTAATCTGTAAATAAAGTGCAGTTTATGAATTTTAAAACGTTTATTTATTTATTACATACTGTACATAAAACTTGCATAAATGTATTTTAAAGAGGGTATTATCTGAAGCAAATTTTCAGTATTTTCCGGTGATATATCTTCAGAAATATAAAACCTCCCCCCTAAAATATATTCCTGGGTGCGCCCCTGGTCTCCATTAACTTTTCGATATCGTTGCAATAAGCGAAATTTTTTGCATCATTCACATTGAAGAACTTTTCTAACTCTTTTTGGCGTTTTCGGTATGCTGTTACTTTGGTACCTTTCGCCAGCAAATTATTTCCTTTCAAAAATGAAGCCGGTGGTTCTGATTTTTTCTGAGTCAAACACAAAATTGCAACAACTGCATCCAATTGCTTTTGTGTGACTAGGATTGGGTCCTTTGATGTTTCATAGGATGTATCTTCACCAGGGTCGTATTCTGAGAAGAAATACAGCAGCGGCGGTTGCAGTACTGATATCTGTTTGAAGATCAATACTTCGGTATGTTGGTACTGGAACGAATTCTGAGTGCGGTAATGGTAATTGGACACTTGGCACTACTACATAAGTTTTATTCTTTGCTTTCCTTCTATTCAAAGTTTTATGGTAGTTGATACATCCATAGCAATTTTCTTGTTGATGTGGGCTGTTGTCTAACCACATCATTGGTATACCAAAAGGCATAGCCTTCTTCTTTTCACTTTTCCATTGCATAACACTTGAATAGCAATTAAAGCAAACTTTTTTAGGGGCATAGTTTACGTCAGTGATAAACTCTTGCGAGAAATATTGTTTATAGGCTCCCAAAAAACAATCACTCGCATTGCCACATTTTTCATCGCTTGCTATGAAACGTCCACAAACATTACAAAAATGGTCCATTTTACATTTTGGTTCCGACATTTTTAATACCATATATATTATACAATGTTGTTTTTGTTATTTTTATGAAACCGATGCACAGAGGAAGAAATTTATTGCATTTGACTGCAAAGTTCGAAGGTCGATAAAATAAAATTCGAACTAACATAACACAAACGCCGCGATACGCGTCTTCTAATTTAGCCTCTATTTTCACCCCTCACTCTCAGAATCGACCTAACTTTTGCTAACCTGAATTTGTTCCATAGTGTTATTGGCGCGGTTTTTCTCAAATCTGAGGTCACTTCGAGTTTTGCCACTTCAGCGAATGTGCTTTGGCAGCACTGTTTATTGCTCACAACTTAACTTCACCACACATTTTCTAATTTTCCTTCGTGATTTTTGTAAGCTTCATTTCATTGTTTTTTTGTTGCACTTTCGAACTCATTTCTATATTGTTCCAAATGGCTTCCATTTGTTTTAACTGTTTCTTGAATCTCTCTAATCGCCTTGTCGTCATTTTTGATGTAGGTGACACACATACATTTTATTACGCTATTTGTATTTAACATATTTGGTAATTTTTTTGAGATATGGTACACTCACACACAAACTCTCTCACATCTAATTCCTGATTCACTACGAATTGCACTTTCGCATTTAGTACATTCCAGCGTTTTTTTTGTTTTATCTTTTCAGGTTACTAAAATTAAACGTCTCTCACGATTATTTTACTTAACTTGTGATTTCTCACTGTTTTCAGTTCACAGTATTTTAATTTAAGCGTCACTTTCGAACTTTTTACTTATTTTATTTTACAAAATTTGTATCTACAAGCAGAGCATATACAAAACACGTCCTTCTCATTCGACTCTCACAGGCATTTTATAACGTTAGTTTTCAGAGAGTGGAAAGAAGGAAACAAAAATTAAAAAAAGTTCTATCAAATTTAATGACTAGGCCCAAATTTTTTGTGAATTTTAGACGTTATAGTGCCCAATACTCCCCATATTTTATGTTTGGGTTTTTTTTTAATAAAAGGGAGAGTACAAACTAATTTTCGTCGGAATCGGCTGAAACTTAATGTTTCCGCCCACAAGAGTGAAGGACGTGGCAATTATTCCATTATTATTAGAGCACATGTCAAGTTTCAGCGAAATCGGTAGATGTTTATTATTACTTGTGGAAAAAACAATAATTTACACATGGTAGAAGTAATAACTGCCATTTCGGAGATCACTACATCTCATCAGACATCCCCATCTGACTCAGCCAGTTGCCTACGCACTGTGCTAAGTTCGCCTTATAAACCACAATCAAGCGCAGCTATTCCGCTGCAACTCACACTTGATCATGTGGTTGTTGGTTTTCTGTTAATATTCTATTTTTAGAATGCTTAACTTTAAAGAGTGCTCGTCCTTAGGTTATTTGTTTCTTGTTATTTATGGCCTTATAACAATAATATTCAACAATTTTATTGTGAATATCACGGTAAAAAAATCACGAAATATACCCGAAACAAACTATAGTGTTGGTTGTAGGTAGGATCGAGTACAACATGAAAATAGGTTTCTTATAGTTCCTGAACACGGTTGCCACTCTAAATTTTTTTCGGGACCAAACTACTTAAAAAAAGGACCAAAATGAAAAAAATAATATGTAAAGTCGTTCATAACAACCAAGAATATCTTTGTTTTATTTAGAGTATTCAGCATATTGTATTCAATTGTGGATATAATTTAGCAAATCTCTTAGAAAAGTCACATGCAATTCACCGATGTATAGATACAATTTTTTTTTTAACACTGAGTCAACATTAACATCCAAATTGCGATGAATAGCTCGTTCTCTGCCCATGCCTGCACATTAGACTGCGCCTTAGTTGTATGGAGAAAATTTTTTGTTAAGCTACAAAGCATGAATCTCCCTAGAAATGTTCCTTTGGTCATAAAAACGTGCCCTGGGAAAAAATTTTAAAATCTGATAACGGAAGTACGTGCGTCGAAAGGCCCTAAAGTTCAGCATTTTCATGCAACTGTTCGCAAAGCGGTCAAAATTGCCTATAACTCAGTAGAATATTTTATATATTTTAATGGCACTTGATGTAGTTTTGCTTTGATGTCAAATATGGCTATCCTATTTTTAAACCTTCCCAACTTTTAAAGTTATTAAGGTTTTTTCAACGTAAATTTAAAATTTTGTAGAAATTCAGAAATTTTAGCCAAGTAAATTTGAATCAAATTGGTATGAAGGAAAAATTTGTAGTAGCGAACTTTTGATGCAGTTCACTTCTATTTGATACGTTGATCATGGAACCACAGTCTCGCCCCTAAATCATACCGGAACATTCCGCTATCTTGTTTAAGTTTTTTTTTTTGGGTTTTTGCAATTCGAAAGCTTATTTTGCATTTTTGGTAAAAAAACAGTTGTATACAAATTTTCAAATTTCCCAAATTTTTTATATACAATCTTTTTAAAGGAAATCATTTTTTATTGTAAATAATTAGCTAAAGTGCGAAAAACTTTTGCATTGACACAACAATTTCTGATAAAAATGCGTAACATATTCAAATGCCAAAGTTGTAGAGAACTTTTCTCTTTTAGTGTTGGGTTCTCAACTGGCACACAATTTTTAAAGCAAAATCTAATTACGGTTAGTTTAGACGCCATATTTGAGGCGCCATGTTGAATTGTTTAAAAGGCCTCACGGGTAGGTTTAAAAATACTGTGGCTAGTTTTGACATCGGGGGACAAAACTCAATCAAGTGCCATTCAAATATATTAAATTTTCCACTGACTTATAGGCAAAATATTAACCGCTTTGTAAAAAAATCCAGGAAAACTTTCTGTAGAAAAAACGGTATTTTTGAATTTTCGTTCATTTTTTAATACATAACATCAACAACAAAAATATAAAAATAATTTTGGTGCGGCAAATGTTAAAGCTGTTTTTGAAATTTTTTTTTGTGCTGATTACGAATCCGTAAGCATAGTTTCCATCAGCTCCAGATTTGAAAACAAACGAGGTCAAAGTGTCAAAATATCGCGGTTTTTGCAATATTTTAGAAGCTCTAGCAAAGAAACAAAAGGTGATAGAACCTTCCTAGCTTAAATTAAACCTAGATCTGTCGACTACTATCTCTGAAAAGAGATCTTAAATATTTGAGATCTTAAAATATTTTTACCATTATTATCTTAAACTAAATTATATCAAATTTGTAAGTATATCCCCTCCACAGGGGGGTTTAAACCCCCAAAACCCTTCCCTGCAGCTGAGCCTGATGTGGATTATTATCAACCGTGTTGTCAAAGAACCAAATCTTTCACTTTATGCGAACAGTGTTGATTTTAGTAAATACATTTTATGGCATGATGAAAGCCTTAAAACTTTTTGTTCCATTATCGGAAACATTTTCATAAAAGGGACCAAATCTGAATTAAAGGGACCACCGGACCAAACGATAAAACCATTTTTGGTCCAATTGGACCAAAGTGGCAACCGTGTTCCTGAACCCTCCATTTTTATTTTATCATGAAAAAAACGTTAGTTTCCTGCTTGACGCACTTGTCTAAATTTTAAAATCGTGGCCATTTTTCATCCGGTTTGATAAATCAAACTTGTTTTGAAAAAGGGGCCTTATAGACCTTTAAAATGATGTATAACAATATATGTTACATTAAGCTTGTTGGTAGTTTTCATCTGGTAAAATTTGTAAGCAACTGATGGCAACCTGGTAAAAATGCGACTCTGTAGCAAGTGGCAATAACGATTAGTAGTCGCGCAACGAGCTTCAGACCGAGGAGTCTTAAAGTGCCACCACTCGTGAAACGTATCTTTTTCTATGACTTTTTAAATCATTTATATCTATTACTATATTCAAGTTGAGTGTTATGAACTATTAAAATAAGCATGAATATAACACTGAGAGCCATCCTTTCAGGCCAGAAGTGAGATTGTGTCCATAATTAAGCCTTCAAAGTGTGTTGAAATAGTTAAAAGCGCAAGCGTAAGCGCATATAGATACATATGTACGTACGTATATACGAATACCAACGAAGTGGTGGCTGACGAAGCAAAAACAATAGCGTCTATTGTACGCAACGAGTCGAAGACGTTAAGTTTGAATAAGTTTGTGGCATTTATATAGACGCGAATGCATATATACATGTATGCACACGTTCATAGATAAGTGCGTGAACGCGAAAACGTACAAGAACGACGAACGACGAAGCGAATACGTTGGTTTGAATAAATTTGTGTATATGGATTATACATATTTATTTGGACACGAATGCATACAAACAAACGTGTATGCATACATACATAGATAAGTACGTGAACGCGAAAACGTACAGCGAGGCAAAACGAAATAAGAACGAATACGGCATATACATACTTATTTGGACACGAATGCATACATACATACATGAGTACGTGAACGAGAAAAACGTGCATCGAAGCAAACGACAATAAGAACGACGAAGTTTATATAAACAAAATGATACACGAAGTTGAACGAAAATAACAGAAGCGTGTGTGGAAAATAAAAAGTAAACAAAAACTCAGCCGTAACGAGTGAAGTGCGCAGCCACAACAGTCAGAAATCGAAACGAAAGGAAATACATGAGACCGTGAACGAGAAAAACGTGCATCGAAGCAAACGACAATAAGAACGACGAAGTTTATATAAACAAAATGATACACGAAGTTGAACGAAAATAACAGAAGCGTGTGTGGAAAATAAAAAGTAAACAAAAACTCAGCCGTAACCAGTGAAGTGCGCAGCCACGACAGTCAGAAATCGAAACGAAATGAAATAGGCAAGGCATTGCATCATTGCTACAAGAGCGAAGTAATAACAATTTGCAACAACAAACATGTAGTGACAATGTGCAACAACAAACACCACAACAATCTATCGCGAGTGCCGAAAATCAAAGAATAGTTTCTCCGAGACAAAATTTAGATTTTTATAGTGCGCGGTGTTCGGTCAAAGAAATCGCAGAAACGTTGCTGACATTTGATACGACTAATGAGCTTTCGTTGTCCGTTGAAAAATTTGTTGAACGTGTTGAACAAGCCCGAAGTGCATACCAGTGGGAAGAAAGAAGTTTAATGCTGGCAGTTTTTTGCCGCATGAACGGTGTCGCGAAGCTATGGCTAGATGCGTCGCAGCAGTGCTATTCCAATTGGAATATTGTTGCAAAGCAGTTGACTGACGTATTGGGTACAAAGCAAAACGAAGCAGATGTGCATTACAAAATGAATGGTTGGTTGGTTGCAGTGCTTCCTAGTCGCTGCCCAGGATACAATAGCGCCATTTTGATGCACTTCTCGCGGGGGATAAATATCTTGTCTGTGCA
>NW_016158065.1:68244-68779 GCF_001687245.7 Rhagoletis zephyria | reverse complement strand
CGGAAAAGAAAAAAAATACTACTGCTAATAATAATAATAGTAGTAAAAATTTTATTATTAATATTCCTAATAGTAATGGCAATAATTACAACAATGCACAGAAAACCGTACCAGACAATCAATGGAAAACGGTTGGAAAAAGCAGAAAGCCCAAGCCAGGGCCAGCGTCTGGTGAACCCTTGGTCAATAAGGGCGAGGCGACCAGCCGCAAAAAAAAGAAGAGGGTGAGAAAAAAGAAGAGTCTCGCCAAATTAATAATTAAGCCAGCTGAAGGCAAAACCTATGCAGAGGTGCTGGGAACGATACGCGGTAAGCTCCAACCCGAGAAGACGGAGACCGTAATTCGATCTGTTCGGAAAACCCGCGAAGGCGGCGTGCTCATCGAAATGGAGCGCTGTGGCAACCACACAGCATTTAAGGAAAATGTGTGCACTGCCATTGGCCAGCTTGGAGACGCCCGTATTCTCACTAGACGTTTACGTCTAGAAGTTCTGGGCATGGACTGCCTAACCACGGCCCCAGAAGTGGAGAACGC
>NW_016158065.1:42821-65710 GCF_001687245.7 Rhagoletis zephyria | reverse complement strand
AAAAAAAAAAAAAAAAAAAAAATGATAATAATAATATAAATAATAATAAACAAATATTAGCTAAAATGGAGAGCAAACTTTTTTTTAAGTTGAGCATTTATTGACGTCAAGTTTATCTTTTACATTTTCCGCATTTTTAATTAACACAACGAATTTTATAAATTTAAGTGCTCAAAAAACTTTAAAAACCAAAATATATACCTTGCATATATTTCGAGTTCGTTGCTACGGCACTAATATATGAGTAGTCCTGCAAACAGCGTTATGTGATTTTATAATAGAAAGCCATAAATTTGAAAAAAAACAGCTACGACAACAAGTAACATTTAAATAGAATCTTTTTTATTATTACCTGAAAATTTGGATGAATAAGGGCCTTACAAAATTGTAACATAACATAACATGACATAAGATAACATTAACAGTCTATATGACCTACAGCAGTTTTCTAAGTTCATCAGAAGATGTATACTTCTGAAAGTTTGACCTCGCGTTATTCGGACCTGCTTTTACAAAGTTCTTGGCACCCTTGCTCTTATCAGTCACGATGGCTTCTATTTTAATGTGTTCCACTGGCTGCTCATCGTATATGCATTGAATTTCATTCACCGTTCTTGATCTAGCACGATTTTCTCTAACCATCCTCTCAGCCCTTCTACATTTTGCTTTCAAGTCTACTAATTTCTCCATTCTCGAAGCAAAGGTCAAATTTGCCAGGTGAGGTTTCAGGTTCGCCTTGAGGATTCCCACCAATTCCCATTCCGGAATCTTTTGGCGCAAGCGGAACGTCAAGTTGTGGACATCACTGTAGAAGTCCTCGAAGCTTTCTTGCGGCATCTGTTTTCGCTCCATGATCTCCTGTATTATCTCATAATCCAACTCAGATGCTTTCAAATGGCTCAGAAATTCCGCTTTTAGCTCAAAATATCCGAAGTTCGGATCATCGGCATGATCCTCCAGGATTTGCCAATGCCATTTCAAAGAATTTCCAGTTACTAAGCACTGGAGCTTGGAAAGCAGCTGATAATACGAGACATCATGTTGCGCTCGCATACGCACGATTCGGAATATGAAACTTTCCACAGTGATGTCTTTAACCGACCGTCAAAATTGACGTGCCACTTGTACAAGTCTACTTTTTTCTATCTACTGGCTTCCTCATCTGGCCCGTGATTACCTGCTCCTCTCTGCAGCTCCGTTTCTCTTCCCTGGCTTGCCCTATCTCTTGCATAACCACTGACCTCCGGTGTTGAAGACATGGCGGGCGGATTATTCGTAGCTTGCGCAGATGTCTCCACTTATGCTACCCGGTTGCTAAGATGCGATAAGTCAGCCCGCATGTTCCGGACCGCGTCCATACATTGAGCCATCATATTATTTTGCTGCGCCATTAGCGTCATCATTTGTTCCATGTTATGTAATGCTGAACTCGGTCCACCAACACGCGCTTGTGACCCTGTGGATTGCTGACATGCGCCCCTTCTCCACACCTAGAAATTCCTTGCTCTTCTTCCGACATTTGTAGTGCTTGTTCTAACTTGAAAAATTCAAGCTCCTGTCTATTCTTATAATATGAACATTATTCGTGACAGATAAACTGGACTGAGGGATGGTCTGTGCTGTGCCAAAAATACGTGCAGCACACCTATTCAGGAAGTTCGTCGGTACAAAGTCCACCGGACGCTCTATGCCAGTGTCGATCTGAGTAAATATCGACCGAACTATTTGACTTTCCGAGGATACCTAATCCAGCTACTTGATTTTCCTCACTCGGGTTCCCTTTCTCCATTTACCCTGGAGCCCAACACTCACGGCGTTACCGTAATGAAAACTCCTAGTATTGGCCACTAATATTTGTGCAAAATATATATAAATAACAAATAAGAATCTTCTATCATGCAACAGGAAGAGAACACCACTAACCACCAGAACTGATCAAAATTATTTATATGTGTATATGTAGAATTTTAATTAAAAATAGGTTTATTCGTATAAAAATAAAAAGCGAATAAATAAAACAAAAATTTTAATGATAAAAAAATAAAGGATGTAAGTGTAAAAATAATTCACTAAGGAAACCAAAAAAAATGTATATACATATGTGTATGTATATAAATGTGGGTAATAATAATAATGAATAAAAATCGATAAAACAACCTACTAAATTTTAGATAAAAGACCTTGTAAAAAAATGCTGAATTCAAATAAAAAAAATAGAAAAAATGTTTTTTCTTTGTGTAAATCAATAAATTTAATTCATTTGTTGGAGTGTGTTTGGTGTTGCCCTCGGCAGAGGTCATCATTGGTGTTTACTCCGTCTGTCCGCCGTCCATTGTCTATGTCAGCTAACCCCCTCAAAATTTTTAAAATGAAGTTTTGCAGCCCATTAACTTTTAGTTGATTTTTGGTATTGTTTTTACTGAAAGTTTCTTCCATACAAACTATGTTCGGTAATTCTTTTTATATGGAAGACACTGTCAGCAAAAAAAAATAAATGCTAAAAATCAACGAAATTTGCCGGGAACTTCAGACATGCACTTTATTAATTGGCTCAATTAGAAACTGTAATCTGATGAAAGAGCTTCCGAGCCAATAATTTTGTATGGGACAGTACTTATAGTACGCTAGGTTTCATGAAAAAAAATATAAGTACAAGATAACATTAAAATATCAGTCATATTTTTCGTTGCTGTGTACTTGTTTCAAAACTTCTGTATTTTCCTTAATATAATTGTAAAACTCTGCGCACGTCATTTTGAACGTATTTAGGTACATATACTAAACATCAAGTTTTGCTTGTGCAAAGTTCAACTATCTCGAAATGTGACTATTTCACAAATGAAACCGGTGCACTGAGAGAAAAAAGTTTAGAGTTAAAAAAGCGTGCTAAATTAAAAAAATACCATATGAAAGAGCACCAACCCAACTCGTAGTACGTTTAAATATACAAATTTTTGTATTTAGTATAGAAATATTCAATTCAAATACGCCCATATTAAAATGAAGCGATTTGCAATTACCGATTGGTTTTTCATAATTAAGTTACAAAAATATTTAAATTATGTGCTGGTTGTAATGGGAATTGAACCCTGACCCTCTGGAAATTAGCAAATTGTGGCAGGAATCTTCGCACACTCAGCTACAGCCAGACATGTAAATGCGCATTTAAATGTTGAGTTTGAATAAATATCACGCGTGCGTGTTTTGAAAGTATTATTTTTAAATACGAAAATTTTTAAACGATAATCCAGAAGGAAAGATTCATGTTTACTATGCGTTATTTCCCTCAGTGAATTCATAACATTTTTCTGAATATTACAACGCGTTCTTTCTCCTAGTGTAGTGATTTTTGAACTTTTATTCAAATTTGTGCAATCAAATCTAAAACCGGGACACTAAAACGAAACCGGGGATATTTTAAGATTTGACCGGGACATCGGGACAAATAGTCTAAAACCGGGACATGTCCGGGAAAACCGGGACGTCTGGCAGCCCTATTGTACACCCACTTCCCCTCTACGTCGCACGATGGCAACACCCACACAAACCTGAAAATCTTAGAAATCCATGAAAAATAATAAGACTACTCAACGGAATTCCATTATTATATGGATACATTTATTATAACAAGCGACAAAAAAAATCCTAATACATAATATGTTTCTTATACTAACTCTTCTACCATCAAACAATTTCAAATCTTTATTACTATTATTATGTCTAACTAACTACCCTAGGTGTTTTAATTCTAATAGCTACTGCTTTACTACCGCTTTATTACCTATTTACTATTATTATTTATTTTACCTTTTTACTAAACAAAAAATTAAATAAATATGCGATTCAAAATAGGTGGAAACCCTATAAAGTAATTTTTGAATAATGGATATTTAAAATTCCTTCCATTGGATACCCATAATATGATGTTTTAATTAGTTTGTAACTAATTTCGAACAGGTGGCAACCTTACGCGAGTCTTTTCGGAGATAATGCCTATTCAGATAATCTTAACATTCAAAACATCATCCGTGTACAGAATTTCATCAAAATCGTTAGAGCCGTTAACTAGAACCCTATGGATGTATATATATATATATACTTATACCAGAATTGCTCGTTTAATGTAATAAGATAATAGCAAAATAGTGATTTCTCACTTACCTGTGTGTGTATGTATGTATATATGTCCAANCATATTCTGCTGCCGGAGGGAGGATCTGAAATACTTTAGCAAAATAAGTCATCTAATGTCCAACAATGCTAAGACTACCTGGAAAGTGTGGGGGAGAAAAAAACAAACATACATGTACTGGAAAGGAGAGCAAATTAGAAAGGAACAGGTGGTATCGTGGATTACTGAAGTGGGTACTGTGCGTACTTATTTACTCTCCCTTTCAGTTTAGCATTTTTAACCGTTGCGGAATCAACTTAAAATCGCTTGTGCGTCTAACTGCGGCGCGGGTGGATAAAAACTTTAAGTACTTTTACAAGAACATACAAAAGAAGTCGAAAATTCTATATGTATATAATTTCATATGCAAAATTCAACGTTATCCTCAACAAAAAAAGTGCGTAAGTGAACAAAAAAAAATATAATAATAAAATTTACTAAGAAACTAAAAATTTACTGTAATTGTTTAACATAAGAGCATTAATGTTCAAAGTAAATGTAGTGTGTAAATTAAAGTATGATAAAGTAGTAGTTGAACAAAAGAATCAAAAATAAATGCTGAATAAAACAATGTGTTGTGGTAAAATTAACCTTAAAACAACCTACAGAAAAGGCAATGAACCAAGAGATGTGGTGAAATCAAAAACACTAACTTAAAATTCAATATAAATGCCGTGTACTTAATGTAAAAAAACGCTATTTAGCAAAAAAAACAACAAAAGGGTGATAACTTAATATATCTAATCCCAGGTGTGGAAGTGGCTGGATGCTCAATACGCTGGGGATGCTGGTTTTATTAGCTTTCGGGGATGTAGCGCAGATACTGGTGATATATTGATGAGTTGGCCTAGTGCGGTAATGTGTTGTGATGAAGTGTAATGGTATGATGTGGTGACTGGATGTGCTTGCGGTCCTGCCTAGGCTAGGACGGACGAAGAATCTGGATGCGCTCTGACGTGTAATCTTGCCCCCTTTTGATTGGCATTCGGGCACTTTGGCTGGATGATTTGGCTGTTGTTACCGGTGTATTTGTGTGTGTGCGTGCAAAGCTTCCAAGTTGTAATTTTGGACGCTGGTGCTGGAGTGTGGACGTGTGTGTGTGGCCTCGTAGTGGGAATTATGGCCGTCCGCTCGAGTGTGGCTGGGTGTAGTCCTTCTCGTAGTGGCTTTGTCGCCGGTCTTGACGCGGGCGTATATTTCGCGACGGGCACTTAGCGTTACTTTTTATATCGTTAGCGCGACCCGGGTTTAGCAAAAATGTAGCACTTTCATACAGGAACGCCTGTTTTTTTTGTAACTTAAAATTTTACTTTTTATTTTTAAACTTTGATTAATTCGTTTTTGACGAGTAAAGGCCTCCGCGTTTGAGCAACTCCGGCTTTCAATATTGACTTGTTCAAAAGAATCACGCTTCAGGCTTCTGCCAGGTGTTTAAACCCTTTTTTCAGCCTTTGTTTTGTTGCGGTGCTTCTTCAGTTATCCTTTTGTTTACGCTCACACACATCCACACGCGCCTAGTTCAGCCAATAGCAAGATCGCTCCATCCAAATCACGACATCGAACATGTTGCATTGCACCCGCTGTTTTGACTTTGGATTTTCCATACGGTTATAAGTGGTTAGTTTTATTTTGTTTACATAGAAGTTCTTTTGTTAACAGAATTTCACCGTAGCTCTTAAGTGGTTATTCGAAAAGAGTGCCTTTTTTTGTTTTGCTTAGAATATATACATGGGGCATTTCACCTCAAGTGACCCAACATTTGAAATCGATGTCTTCCGATCGGGATGAAATTTGCACCAAGGTTAGTCCTAATAAATAGTAGTTATGACACAAAATTTCAATGGGATCGGTCAAACACACTCCGAGTTGGAGGGTCTAGAATTTTGACATTTTGGTCAAACGGCCGTTTTTTCGGATCGATCCATATAACTAATTACCCATTGTATATAGAAAAGTTTTCAGGAATGTTTTCGATAGATTTCTCTTCAGTCTTTTAAAATTATATATTTTGTTAATTAAAATAAATTTTTTTGAAATTTTTTTTAAATAAAAAATAATTTTTGTTTTTTCAAAAAAAAAGGATTCTTTTCAAATTTTTTTTTGCTCAAAAGAAAGCTTAGGTATTTTTCTTTAAGAGCTTTGTGGTCGCTTAGTGGGATGCAACTTGTGTATCAATCAAAATTAGCGTTTAGTAACTCGAAACAGCGGTTTTTTAATTTTTAATATATGACCTATTGTCTTATTTTTTCGTATTATTGTGTAAGTGTTTCTGAAACCTGAAAATAAAACTTATATGAGAAAGTATACACCATTACATTTTCAACGGTATATAATATGCCTAACCAAAGTTTCATACCCTCGATACTGCAATTCCCGTATTTAAGGATGATTAAGATTTTTCGTAGTCTAACATAGCAGGTACTCGATTTTGTGCATCCAAACATTTTATTAATAGCTTTGCAGAATTTTGAGCTTTAGAGTTGCATACGTACTAGCACAATATTTAAAAAAGTATGAAGAATATGGGATTTTCCGGTAGTTAAGGATGATTAAGATTGTTTCTTTTTTGCTCAAAAGAAAGCTTAGGTATTTTTCTTTAAGAGTTTTGAGGTCGCTTAGTGGGATGCGAGTTGTTTATCTATTAAAATGAGCATTTAGTAACTCGAAACAGCGTTTTTTTTTTTAATTTTTAATATATAACCTAAGAGTTTCTGAAACCAGAAAAGAAAACTTATATAAAAAATTAGATACAATTACCTTTCCAACGCTATATAACAAGCAACTAAAGTTGTATACCCTCTACACTATAATACCCACAATATGTACACCTCTGGAATAAAATAACTGTTTTTCTATAGAATTGGTGAAAATTTTGAATTTTTGTATTTATTTAGATAATAGATAATAATTTATTTAATAAATAGATACATAAAAAGTATACAAGATAGTTAATTTTCTAATAGCCAGCCTTCCATCCACCATATTTTCCACCTTTCTTTGTGGCTTTTTTCGTCATTCCTTTCTTAGGGTTACTGGGTTCTGCTGTTGATTTCACTCCGGGTTTCGCTTTTGGAAAGAAATCACATTGGGTAGAGGACGAAAAATTCTTTAACTTGAGCCTTCCATCGCCAATCGGTATGAAAGCATGATATTGAGCGGTACCATCGGACTGCAGCATCGAATCTGCTCCTCAGTGATATCGCAGTTTCCGTATGATCATCTTTGCTACTAAACATTAATTCAGTTTCTTTACAATAATTCTTTGCCCACCGGAATAAAGCTATCGCATCTATGATACGAGCTCGTTATTGAAATGGAATGCTTGTATGGCATCCTGGATAACATATTTATAGTTTTCTGCGAAATCGCATGAAATAACGAATTCACCTGCCTGCAAATGTATCTTCAAACTTTCGAAGAATGACCGCTGCTCCTTGACTATAAAGTCGTGGGTTATCAAGTTTACCAATCCGGTACAAATTTCTTCCACAAAATCGTCCACACTTAAGATAACTGTTTTCAATGTGCACCTTTCAGACTGCAGCCAAGATTCAAATTTGACCTCCTCCACAAATTCTCGGTCAAAAGACTTGATCAAATTCTCTTAGATGAACGTAGTTCCCGTGCAATTTGAGCATTCACCCAAGTGGCAAGAAGTTGATACATTAGGACGCATTGTCAATTTAAGGCAATCACGGTGACTGTTTAAATCCGGCGAATTATTTGTTAAATAATTCAAGTTGATTTCCTTCAACATCAGCTTCACATTTTCATGATAAATGCAAACGCATACTGTATGAGTTCCGATGCTTCCTGCCAAGACGTAATGTTTTGGCCTGAGCTGAGTAAAATTTGTGAATCCAATTTTAATATCCTCGTGTTCGGATTGAAAGCTCGCGAATAGCTCATTCAGGTTGCAGAGAATTATCCTCTTCTGCATTTGAATTTTCTTACCGTCAATTCGTCCAGACACCCAGTCTTTCATCCCTGGCATCAGGCGACTCATATCATCGCGCTGATAAAACTGAGTCACTAGAGCTTCAGTTTTGCACTTTAAAGGTTTTCCTTTTTTTGTGTTTGGGAGTGTGAGTATGCCATGCTCTGCAACTAATTTTTTAGCAATCCTGGCTTTTCTTTCTGCGCTTTTTCTAAAAAAGTGGTCTTCAGAATGACCATACACTGCCTTCATAAACTATAGCTGATTTATTATAGCTACTTATAGGTTGCGCGAGTAGGTATGCATATCTATTGAGAAAGGGTTTGCACGAATCTGCTGTGGTTAGGTACAAAGCAAAATCTTAATCATCCCTAACTACCGGGAAATCCCATCTTCTTCATACTTTTCAAATATTGTGCTAGTAGGTATGCAAATCTAATACTCAAAATTCTGCAAAGCTATTAATAAAGTGTTTGGATGCACAAAATTAAATACCTGCTGCGTTAGACTACGAAAAATCTTAATCATCCTTAACTACGGAAATTGCTGATCGAGGGTATGAAACTTTGGTTAGGCATGTTATATACCATTGGAAAGGTAATTGTATATACTTTCTCATATAAGTTTTATTTTCAGGTTTCAGAAACACTTACACAATAATACGAAAAAAAAGAACACAATAGGTCATATATTAAACATGAAAAAAACCGCTGTTTCGAGTTACTAAACGCTAATTTTGATTGATAAACAAGTCGCATCCCACTAAGCGACCACAAAGCTCTTAATGAAAAATACCTAAGCTTTTTTTTGAGCAAAAAAAAAATTAAAAAATACCCTTTTTTGAAAAAACAAAAATTATTTTTTATTAAAAAAAAATTTTCAAAAAAATTTATTTAATTAAAAAAAAAAAATAAAATGTGTAAGGACTGAAGATATATCTATCGAAAACATTCCTGAAAAAAAATTTCTAAAACAATAGGTAATTAGTTATATGGATCCGAAAAAATGGCCGTTTGACCAAAATGTCAAAATTCTACACCCTCCTCGGAGTGTGTTTGACCGATCCCGTTGAAATTTTGTGTCATAACTACTGATCGGAAGACATCGATATCAAAAGTTGGGTCACTTGTGGTGAAATGCCCCATATATAAACACATGTTCATACATATACATATATAAATGTATTTACTGGTATATATGTAAATACATGCATTCATATTCGATCGGCTGTCGTTACAAATCTCCTTCATTACTCCTGCATTACTTGTCAACTAGTTTCAAGTTAGCTTTTTGTAGCTAACTACAACTTATATGTTTTATAGAAATCTCGCAAAAAGCTAACTACAAGTGAGTTATTTTTTATCAATTGATAATTTTTTTCTGCAGGGAAATGAACTATAAAAACTACAGAACTAGTTCACTAAGGTGAACGAACTACAACTGAATAGTTCACTCAAAATAACTAAAGTGCCCAGCTCTATTGAGTATTAATTTTTAGCACTATTGTGTAAATCATATATCGTCGGTACCCTGTCATACTATCGAATGTGAAAATAGGTATTTTTTAGGAGCAAAAAAACTTTAGTAAAAAATGTTGTTGTCATTAGGAAAAAGTGTGGGATTTGCCAACTTGCGTTTCATTCTTAACGCATGGGCTAGATATCGTAATTGAAAAGCATTATTGCACATTCGATAGTTTGAAATGGTAGCGACGATATAACAACCAACTTCGAATTTAACATAGGCAGGTAACGTTTTTACGTACCTTTTTTACGTGCCATCTGCAAAAGGGCCATCTATCAAGCAAGCAGATATTCATACATTCTCAAACACATAACTCTGCTTATTTTCCAAATTTTGTTACTTCCAAAATAAGATAGGTCTGGGGCGCTGAGATCTCGGACTATATCAATAAAAGAAAATCGAATGTTGGAAGAACGTGTGCGACATCCTATACCTATTTTATTTTAATTTATTTTCTAGTCGAATTCTTGCATTAACGTTTATATTTTAATTAATATTTTCAGTTAAACCAGACAGGCATATCCACAATAGGAAAATTACAAACGGATCAGCACTTTTTGATTGAAAATAACTCGGCGATGATATTCTCCACTGCCGCTGTATCTTCAACTACGGTTGTAGGGGGCCCTTCAATAGTATCTCAAATACCTGTCATATTTGAACCAGCCCTAACTGTTGAGAATAAAATTCCAATTAATAGAATTCAACCAAAGAAAAAAGAAGTCAAAAGATCTGCTCACAATGCTATTGAGCGACGCTATCGAACTTCAATAAATGAAAAAATTTCCGAGCTTAAGAGTTTGATAATAGGAGAATCGGCAAAGCTCAACAAATCGGCTATTTTAAGAAAATCAATTGATAAAATACGAGATCTTCAACAACAGAATTCTGAAATGCGTATTGAAATACAGAGACTTCAGAATGAACTTTTAAATCAGAGCAGTTGCAAAGTCAAAAGTTTACTAAACTCAACATTTAATGGCAAAACTAAAAGAATAAATATTGATTGTGTCAATAAAAACAGCAAAAACATTTTCAGAGATGAGGTGCTACCACCCAATAATAAGATAATTATCACCCCACCGTGTAGTGATGAATCGAACTCTTCGCAATCACCAACTCATTCTGATATTTCTTTGCCGTACTCTCCATCTGAAGCATCTACCGCAAGTATAAATTCGTGTAAAATAAAGCGTGTGTCAACAGCTATTCGTGATGTATCTAATTCACGACTTACTTTATGCGTCTTTATATTCGCTTTCATAGCAATAAATCCATTCCGGATATTGCTATCAAATAGCTCCAACACCTTTGGCTTTTACGAAGTGGACGACGGGATTGATGGAGTCACCCAACGTCGAGTTTTAAACATCAAAGATGGAAGTAAGTACATCAATTTCATTGATTTTTATACCCAAGAGCACTTGTGCACAAGGTTTTGTAACTTTAAATTTTTATAACTTAAATTTTTTAAAAATATAGTACACCATATCTTTAAGTCAAAGTTGTGGACAATTCAGGAAAATTTAACAAATTTCCAAAAAATTTCATCGAAATTTTTAGAACTTTAGTGGATACTAGCTGGCTATCGTTGGCCGAGGTTGCTCAACGCCCGTCAAAATATGCAAAAACAAGTCGAAGGCTTAGTATTTAGACTGTCCTGTAGCCCAACTTATGAGGCAACAGCTGCAACTGGTTTCACCAAAGCAAATTAACTGAAACTTCAGTCTATTTAAATTTGAATTAAGAAAGTTTTATTATATGCCAATTAAGAAGTGCATGTGCAAAAATATCATTAATTTAATGAAGGAAATTTTTGCACATACAGCAGTACAAAGCACGCACTTAGGCGCCTAGTATTAGGCACTACAACAACAACAACAACAACAGCAGTCGCTCCTAAACAACTTATCTTAATTGGAACGAATCGTTTCTAGAAGACTTTTCTTTCCTTTTACTTAAGACTGGATCCTTTTCAAATCGTGTAGGCAGTCCGATGGCATGTCGAAAACTTACTTCATTATAAAATATGTTTTTCTGCTTATTATTAATTATTTTTTAATTTTCATAGCATTACTTTTACATTTTGAAGATTTCGTAAAGAAAATAATTTTGTGGCATTTTTTTTTAAACCTTGATGTTTTCTTAATTTTTGAGCTATTTGGCTGCTGCAAAAGTAAGTACCCCATATTTTGTACTTTTTTAAAAGTGATCAATAATACGATATTATGAAAAAACAAAAAAACTTTCTCACATTTGCCGATCATTAAGTACCGCCGCCGAAGAAGTATTTGGATTTCAGCGAGCCCGAAAGAACAACTGGTACGATGAGGAATGTTGGGCGCAACGCGAACCATGTGGTATTTGCCGCAATAAGAAGACAAAGGAGAGTCCGAAATATGTGAGTGTGAAGAGCTTGAGATGCTGGCCGACAGGAAAAACGCCCAAAAATTTTTCCACAAGATTAGGCGACTACCGAAGGTTTCAAGACCAGGGCGAACTCCTGTAAGAACAAAAATGGCGACCTAGAGAACGATGTGCAGAATGTACTTAAATTATGGAGGGAACACTTCTCCACCCTAATGAATGTTAGCAGCGCTGAAATTAGTGGAGAAGACAAACCCGAGCGCCCAGTCGATGACGATGGAGTCGATGTTCCACCACCCTGGCCATGACGAGGTACGAATAGCGATAACGTGCTTGAAAAACAACAAAGCTGCTGGAGCTGACAGCCTGCCAGCTGAGCTATTCAAGTACGGCGGCGAGGAGTTGATAAGGTGCATGCATCAACTCTTATGCAGAATATGGTAAGATGAGCGCATGCCCGACGACTGGAATCTTAGTGTGCTGTGCCCAATCCACAAGAAGCCGATCCCGCCATTCGCGCCAGCTACCGCGAAATCAGCCTTCTAAGCGTAGGTTATAAGGTCTTATAGAGTGTGTGGTGCGAAAGACTGCAGCCCATCGTACGCGAACTGATTGGACCTTATCAGTGTGGCCTGGCAAATCCACCATAGATCAGGTTTTCACAATACGCCAAATCTTGGAAAAGACCCGCGAGGATAGGATCGACACACACCATTTATTTGTCGATTTCAAATCCGCTCTCGACAGCATGAAAATATGTTGTTTTATGCCGCGATGTCTGAATTTGATATCCCCGCGAAACTAATACGGCTGTGTAAAATGACGGTTTATTTGGGAACCAGAATTAACACCAATAATAACGTCAGCCTTGGAATCCAATGGAGAATCACTCTTGCCAACAAGAGCTACTTTGGACTGAGTAGGCAATTGAGAAGTAAAGTCCTCTCTTGTCGTGCAGAGATCACAATCTAAAAGCACTCATCATGCCTGTGCTACTATATGGCACGGAGGCATGGACCATGTTGTTGTTGCTGTTGTTGTAGCGGCTACTCTCCCGAGGCAGATGAGATGTGTGCCTAGAACGGCATTCACAGGTCTGGAGTCTACATGACTCCAGACTGACTCCCTGTGAATGCCGCTCAGGCCCTGTCGATAAGCTGACTTCGTCCGTCAGTTCGTATAGATGCCTTCTGACATGCCTTGGCGAGGGCTTCTCTGCAAGCAGGTGTCTGTTCGGATGCCCACGTCTGTGGCTCCCTACTAAGAATTGCTTGCAGAGCATTGTGTTTTGCTCCTTTATGGGGAGCAGTTTCGCCTCGTTATGCAGGTGGTGTTCTGGTGCCACCAGAACACATGCAGTCGCTGCCCGAAGTGCAATGTTTTGAGTCGTCTGCAGCTTCATCCACTGCGTCCTACTAATCCCCGGCGACGACACCAGTGCTGCGTAATTTAAAACCGGCCGGCTTATTGCCATGTATGTTGCCAACAACGGTTCTTTGTCTTTTCCCCAAGTACTGACGGCTAGCGACTTGAGGACCTTGTTGCGGCTCTGTACTTTGTTGACAATAGCGGTTGCGTGCACAGAGAAGGAGAACAGACTGTCGAAGGCTACACCGAGTATTTTTATTTTTTTATTTATTTATTTAATGAGTTATAGTCTAGAAAATATGGAACAAATTTCGTTACGGACTATTTACAAATTAACAAAGAACAATATACTAATAACTAGGTAAATTAATCCATTCAATACCAACTTAAACTTATCTTTCGGCAGAGAGAAATCATAGCTATAGTATTTGGGAACGTATTATACTCATTCAGGGCCCTAGCTATAGGAGAATTAGATGCGTAAATTGTTCGAACTCGATCTAATACAAACGTGCCATGATTCCGCAGGTTTCTAGAGGGGATATTAAAACGAATATGCTCGAGTAAATATGGCGAGTCAATCGCTTCACGCATAATGTCAAAAATAAATGTCAATGAGAGAATAGTTCTTCTACTGTTTAAAGCAGTGTCCGCCAAAAAGAGAAGTCTTAAAATGAGAATGTATTAGTTATGAAATAAAAAATGAGAATGTGTTGGTGGTAATGCACGGAAATGCGTCATCAACCTGCTTCGCCTATTGTTTGCATGCAGCTAAATAAAATTTGTTGCTCTGCTACTCTTTCTGTTGACGTTCGGATTGTGTACGTGTAAGAAGCCGATTGTGTACATGTGAAAGGCCGAATATAGTTCGTTTCCCAGGAAAGTGTTTGGCGGTCACTGGTTTAAAGACTTCAAGTTAATTAAGAGACATCTCGAATAATTATAAGAAGGAAACGGATCATGAAAATGCAGAGGCGAATGGCAAAACGAACAAAAACTTTTTTAACACGCTCGAGCCGATTTACAGGACAATCATAGTAAGGTCTCCAGATGAAGACAGCATATTCCAACTTGGAACGCACCAGAGACGTGGACAGCAACTTTAGGGTGTAAGGATTTGTGAATTCTGTACTGAAACGGCGAATGAAGGCAGGCGTGGAATATGACTTAGCGATAACATATGCAGTTAAAATGACTAAGCAGTAACGTATGTCGTTAATAAAAATTACAAATAGTAGAGGGCCCAGAACGCCACCTTGCGGTACACCAGAAGACGCAGTAAAAGAATACGAGTAAACATCATCCACAGCTACAACACAACTCCGAAAAGATAGGTAGGGCTCCGCCCAAGGCAGAAAGCTAGAATGAAAGCCCCGATTAGCTAGCTTACACACTAAGATTGAATCGTTGACTTTGTCAAAGGCTTTCGAAAAGTCAGTATAGACGGTACCAACCTGTGCTTGATTGCGAAAAGCCGACAGACAGACTTCAGAAAAAACGCAAGATTAGTTATAGTTGACCTGCCCGGCATGAAGCCATGCTGATTAATTGAGATCAAACTCTTGACAGCAAAGTACATCTTTTCCTTAACTATGATTTCGAATAACTTGGAGATTGTTGATAGTTTAGAAATTGGTCGGTAGTTGGCAATGTTGTATTTGTTACCATTAAAAAAAAAAAGAGTGTAATAGAGATAACTTTCCAGGCGTCAATATACTTCAAGTTACTTGTTGAAGATTAATAAGATTGGGTAAGCAATCGCAGAACAATTCTGAAATAGATAAGAACAGAAACCATCTACATCAGATTGGAATGATGCTTTGAGTTTCAAAATGCCATCAATTACAGTATCTATTGTTAGATATAACTCACCAAAATTGATGAGAGAGTCAGTGGTACAAATAGAAAAATTACCTAGATCCGATTCGGGCTCAAAATTTGAGCTGAAAAAGTCAGCAAAAAGATTAGCAGCCTCTAAAGAAGATTGAGCATGGGTACCATTATAAAAAACTTGTGACGTTATAATTGAACACGTTTTCTTTGACTTGACATAACTCCAAAAAGCTTTAGGGTTCAGTTTGATGTCACGTTCAAATGTGGCAATATAATTACTATGTAGGGTCTTACTTAGAGATTAAAATTTACTCGCATAGCACAGATATTTTTCCTTGTGTTGCAGCGAATTTGAACACTTATATTTTCTAAAAAATCTGTTCCTTATGTTCTTAATTTTCTTCAGTTCCTTAGTAAACCATGGAATCTTATGGCAGTTCTTTTTCTTTAGCGGGATATAGCTTCTGCAGATTTAATTAATTTTATTTCTGAAAGTAATGAAACAATCGGCAACGTCGGTCCCTACAAAAACAGAGTCCCAGTCTACCCTAGAAATTTCATTATTAATTACATCAAAGCTACAGTTCCTAAAACGATAATTTGAAGAATATGTATCTGAATTAAGATTTTTGAATTCGTAAAGCTCCAGTTGGAGAACCAGAGGAACATGGTGTAAACCAGAACACGACAGAGGGTCGAGGCATTTATCTAAAGAAAAATTCAAATTTTCACTTAAAAATACTAGGCAAGAATTCTGGCAAGTTTATTTTTGAGGTTATTTATCTGACTCAGATTTAAGCTTAGTAGATTGTCAACAAAATATGTTTCAGAGAAGCTGCTAACATTATTGGGAAATAAAGTCAAACTATCATCCATAGTCGTCCAGCCAACAAAGATTAACGTCACCAATAATACAAAAATTGTAACTAGACCGCTTAGATACCAAGTCTACAATATTATCAATATGCGATTAATACAAAGTGTCGGAGCTAGTTGGAGGAATATATGATGCACATAATATGAGTGTCGAAGTACCAGCCACGGACACAGATAGTTGATCCAAGAGCGAGTCCCCATCATGCAACGAAAGAATCGACGATCGATATTCTCTATGAACAGCAATTAATAGACCCCCCGTCTGGAAGGTCCGGTTTTAAGTGAACCTCGATCTTTACGACAGACGTTATAGAGATTTTAATCGATTTAAATCGTTGTCGTTAATATTAGCAGTTAGCCAGGGCTCGAATCGTCACATACGATAGCTCGTCACGTAAAAACACCTTTTTTGGATCATGACATACGTGAACGTGCTATTTGCCTCATTCAGCTTATACTGCCTGAGGTATCACGTAATTTTCTTTCGTATCGTTTTCGATCCGTGAACGGATGTTACGATTCGAGGCCAGGTCTCAACGAGGATAAAAACGTCATAATCCAAATGTGAACTTAATTCATACAGGGACTTAGATTTAGTCCTAAGCTCTGACACGTTTTGGTAGTAGATTCTAAGATGCCTAGAAAAAACTTCAGTATCCTTAAATGCTGTTAAGGGTCTTGCTGAGTTACACCGTCTTTTGAAAAAAAAACGGAACGGTCGAACCTTTACCTAACTCCTAATTTAAAATTTATTTTCTTAAGATCAACCATATAAGCATTCTTTTTCACAAGGTTAAAGCAGGAAATAAATTTCTTATCAATATCCGCATGTTTGGAAACATAAGCCAGGATGTCATCTACAGATGCATTGGGCATAAATGAGGACACATGCAACCACTTCATACGTGATACAACGCTTAGCTCATTATTGCTATTGGAGCCAATAAATAACGGGATTTTTAAGGTTTTCCGGTTGCTTCTTTTAACAGTTATCCACTCAGAGGGTTGATTCCCTTAAGCCAGTACATTTGTCGCAATCAAATCGACAGTGTGGCCACCTTGGACAGGCGGTGTAGATGACAATACAGAATTTTGCGCAGCCACCCCAGCAAAAGTATTGGCTAATGTAGTCACTGCGTGTGTGACAGTGGTAGCACTTATCGAATGGCGAGGCAGCAGGCAGAGGCGGCGCAGTCACTGAATTAGTACTCACACCATTTGTGTTAGCAGTTGAAGTCGGCCTTAACGGAAAGTGGAAGCCGAATCGGCGATATTAGCATTCGCACCATCGCCAGCTTGGTTAGAATGCGAAGAGCGCAAGAGAGGCTGATTAGCTGTATCCGTCATTGGTTGGCTTTTGTTTACTTCGCAAGTTCAAACCTTGACTTTATGATGGAAACATGAATATGAACAAATAGATCCACGACGTTTGGCAGTACATGATTTACAAAAGAAAGGTTTATCGGTAGGGTGCAAAAAGTCGAGATCGCTTTGTTTTATACCAACACAATTTAAATGGAAAAGCTCTTTGCATATAGCACATTGCACCTTCGGTTGAGCACGGTCAACTTTTTGCCCAAATATGCACGGCATATCAAATTAATAATAATTATGCTGCTCACATTAATTTCAATTAATTAGAGTCACTTTCTCATGAAAAAATAAGTTTATTCTTCGAAGAAAAGTTAGTAGCAGTACCAGCGATTATTATACGTTTGGCTAATTACAGAGCGCAAAATAAACACTTACGAACTGTATGACATCAACGCGGTGGTATTCACCGTAGGAACTGGTGTATCATCGACGTGAATTGCCAGCGGTAGTCTGACCTTTTATCCAGGTGGTGAACAAGGTCGCACAGCGTTTTGTAGGGGAGAGGGTTAGGCTGCTAACAGTGAAGAAGCGAGAAAGCTCGGTGAGATACCCGTTTACTTTCGCACACAAGTCATCAATTACATTGCCAGACGCCATTATTGAACAAACGTCAGCATAGGAGACAATCGAGACTCCCTCTGGTGGTTGAGCCTCTGTGGCAGAGAGGAGACCTCTTTGTATTCTAGCAGCGTGGAGGTGTCCGATGAAATCGGCAGTGACGATTTCCAATGGTCATGAGCATTGCATCGTGGCCATCAATCCTGCCGGGCGTCGTTGCTCCACTTTGTTATTTGCGCACGAGAGGCACACACGCACATGGTTGCTTACATCTCGATACATCCCTGGGCAGTAGTAATTTTCTTGAGCGCGTTTGGGGGTTTTCCTGATCCCGAGGTGTCCTGCCGCGGCGGCGTCGTAGATTTCTTTAAGGATCTGTTCCCTTTGATTGGCGGGGATGCAGGGTTTCCATTGCGGGGCCCGAGAGAGGGGATTTGTTTGTGCTATATGTCAGAACAGTCGATTGTTGATTCACTGGTAGTCGGGGTTTTGTTCGGGTTGCATTTGTGCTCGGTGCGTCTTCCTGTCGTACCAACTCGTACACTGACTATTCAAGGAGAACAGTAGGTCTTCTTCGGTGCTGGGCGCTGGCAGCGGACATCGTGATAGTGCGTCAGCCACTACGTTTAGAGATCCCTTCCGGTATTCGATCTCGAAGTTGAATTGTTGTAGCTCAAGTGCCCATCTGGTTTTGGAGCGAGTGGAGCCATTTGAGAGAGTGTTGGTCGGTGATTACAGTGAATCGGTAGCCCTCTAAGTGTGGTCTCATTTTGACGTATTTGGAATTCCCCACAGGATGGCCAGACATTTTTGTTCCGTAGCAGAGTAACGCACAGCATCCCAAAAAAATTTAGAAAAATGGTTGTTTCTTAACAACGCACTCTGAGGCCAAGCGTGCTCAAAATTCAGTTAAAAAAGAATGTTTTTTTGGAAAAATAAAAACGCAGGTTTATTCCCATTAAATTCTTTAGATGGTAAGTTTTCACCTTTCTATCGTTTTTCGGCTGGGAGATATGCATTTCCAAACTTGAACAAAACTTTTTTTTCCAAAACTGAGAAACTAAAATGTGCAATTCAAATTGTTACTGTAAGAAAGCGGTATTGTATTTCGTCATTTTGTTTTTTCCATTACTTAAAATGAAGTTTATTTATTCTTGTTTGAAATTATGTGATTTAAAAAAATTATGATTAACAAAAACTAAACTAACCTCTGTTTTTTGCAAGTGTAATTTTCAAAATCTAAGCGCTTTTAAATTTGACAGTACTGTAATAAAGTATGTTCCTTCTTTACTAAGAATCCGGGCTCAAAAGCACTTTGCGCATTTTTAAATAAATTGGTTTTAGAAATTTCACTTTGATTTTAAGTAAACACAAAAACATATACTTCTGGTTAAGTTTGATTCTGTTTCATTTCGAACTTAAACTGTTTATTATTTTGAGGTTGCTCAATTTAGTTCTAACAAGGACTATAAAATCTTCAGTGAGAAGCGGATTTAATTCGAACAAGGACATTAAAAACTTTAGAGAGACCTATAGTAGGAAAACGGGTCGCGCTGACAATTTAGGAGACGTTTTTAATAGATTGCTAGTTTCATTAGACCCTCTGATTACTTGCTCGCACTTGTTGCCTGTGGTCACCAACCGGAGATCTTTCTTTGCTGAAGCAATGGAGTTACTTAGTAGAACTTTTAGCGAATAATATTAGTTTAACGGAACGTGGATGGGACTCCGACTATGAGGAATAAGTGTCACAGTTTTTATTATATAGTGCTTATCATAACCATAAGGAACCCACATATTGACAAGTTTTAACTATTTTTTATTATTATTTAATTTTAATTATTTTTTTATAAAAATATAGTTTAATTTTTAACAACAATCGAATAAAGCTGAGTTTCAAACTTCGTAAAAATATCGATTTTTTTGATTAGATATTTAAAAAAGATGTTGAGTGCAAGTTTGAACTAGCTAGGACATACCGTTGATCATGGCAAGTTTTTTGGTGAAGGTGTCGCTCATTTTCTCCGTATAAAATAATCGTCGAACATACTTCGTATGGAAATACGTATGTTCCAGCTATTTCAAGCTTGCACTTTAATGTACTACAGTTAAATGGGTTACAAAACTTCATACTCAAAATCCTTTTAATAGTGCGTATCGTAACTTTACGAGACCCACATATTGAAAAGTTTTGACTATTTATTTGATTAACCGACTTCAAAAAAGGAGGGGTTCGTCGGAATTTATTTTTTTTTTTTATGTATGTTTGTTTATGTATGTTACCGCATAACTTTGGGCTGATTTTTTAATTAATTAATGTTTCATTACTTGCTTTTCGATATTTTGTATGCTTAATTTGCAAGTATCATTAAATTTAAAACATAATGGGGCATATTTATGGTCAAATCAAAGACGAAACTAAAAATAATTTCGACTTTTTTGATAAATCTTTCTAAAAAAGTGTTTTTAGAGAGCTGAAATTATTTTTACCTTCTTATCTTTTACTATCTAACTGATCTCTATATAAATGACTTCACCTGTTTCATACTCTTTCCTAGTGATTACAAAAAATACACACTTTGTTACTGTTATTACATTTTATCGCTTTTAACTTAGTTTTAAGTATTACGAATTCATTGATAAAGCTATCTTCAAATCGAAAGGACTCGTTCTTCCTGATTATATTGTAACCTAAACTTACCTATTTTTAATAAAATTAGCTGGGGAAATACTCTATAAAAAATTGGTCACTAATTGGTTAATAATGGTCATCAATGCGTTAAGTGAAAGTCGTAAATGGCTAAATTATTCATAATTTGCACAATATTAAAAGCAAATTAACTTAACAAAAGGTATTACAAAAAACTGGGTCACCAATGCCTTAATGCATGATCAATAATGGGTTAAGAGGTCAAAGATTTACTCTTAAAAAGTAGATCAAGAAAGTCTAATGGAAAGAAAATGATTTCAGAATTTTGAGTACCCGCTTATATGGGGCGGCCCCAGTGTGCAACGGTCGGCGGGCAAAACCTCCGAGTTTATTTCTGCCATGAAAAACAGCTTCTAATAAAAATACAATTGCCATTTGGAGTCGGCGTAAAACTATAGGTCCCTCCCCTTTGTGTGACAACATCACGGCGCACGCCAAAATCGGAGGAGCAGCTCCAAACACTAACATATGTGTAAGCGCCAATCTATTATTATTATTATAAGGGGCTTCTGAATTTAGCGATTTTGTTATTCAAATTCCGCTTCTTTCCTTTTATAATTTTTACATGGCCTCTGCGCCTAACTTTGAAGCAAATGTAACAATTACATTCATCTGTAATTGAACGGGTAAGTTTTGGTAAAATTATGTGCTGGTAACTAATTTGATATAGATTAAAACGGACTTTTCAAAATGTTTTTTTTTCCGCTTCAAGCAAACTTGTATATCAGGTGCCACAAATACTTAGTGGAAATTGCCCGTCGTACAAATTATAATTTTTATTTACGTACTTCCGGATAAAATGTCCAGCTTTGAAACTAATCAAAAGCTTCTTTGAATTCGTTTTGCCAAAGGCAATTTCTTTCAACAAGGCCCGCAAACCGTTTGTCTATTTTCATTGGGGGAACATGCATTAACGATGTTCATTTTGCTAAGATGCTTTGCAGAATGCCTTCATTCAAGAGGTGGTTATTCAATGAAGAGAAAATATGTTGAGGTGTTACTTATTAAGTCTAGTAAGATATTAAATACATTATAATTAAACTTCCATTTATGATGGCAGATATAGAGAGAGATGTTATTAAAAAAAATATTTATGTTAAAATTTATTTGTGAATGCAACAAATATGTAATGTAATATGTTAACAAATAAAATAAGTGTTTTGACTGCGAGTCCAAATCAATAATAATCTTTATTTCGCTTTTTCAATTCTATTTATTCAATTCTTAAGCTTATTTACTTCTATAATTCCTTATTTACTATAATACATATCACTCTTATTCTTACATACTAGTCATGCAAACATATGTACAGTGACGAACAAAAGTATTCGCACAGTGAATTTTTCGCAATATATGCAAAGTTTTTATTCTAATTTATTTTCGATAATTTTTTATAAAAATATAGTCCAACTTACACCAAAAAACATAAAAATAAAATCTCTAAACTTTGTGCAAAACTCAACGCAATTCATTAAATTTACACACTAATTTGCAACTTTTTATTCAGATTTTTGAGAAAATCGCGTAAATTTTTGGCAATTTTTTTTTAGTGGAAGGTGTTGCTCATTTTCTCCATACAAAACCTTGCGTGAAAAAAAGTACCAAAAATCAACGCGATTTTCTAACGGCTTCACACTTGGATCTTGCATACTTAGAATTTTTCTAAAAAATCCGAATAATGATCTATTATTTTTATTGGCCAAATAATAGACAAGCAACATTACCCCCCTAATGAAGCTTTTATCTGAAGCCGCTCCAAGTCTGTACGAGTTAAAGCTCATAAGCAATGAGCAAGTTAAAATACAAGCAAAAACTCCCGAGGCCTACAAAACAATTGTTCAGCAACTAGAGCAAAAAACACTGAGTTTTATACATACAAGCCAAAACAAGAAAGAAATTTCAAAGTTATACTCAGAAATATGCACTCGTCTATTGGCACCGAAGAAATCGCTGAAGCCCTACAAAATCTCGGTCATATCCCTATTAACATTTACAATATGAAACACAGAAACACGAAAAACCCGCTACCAATGTTCATTGTAGAGCTAAAAGCAAACCCTAATAATAAGGAAATATACGAAATCAAATATCTCTTTAACACAAAAATTGTATTTGAACCCCCACGCCCAAAACGCGAAATCCCGCAATGCGCTAACTGCCAACAGTATGGA
>NW_016158065.1:40499-42520 GCF_001687245.7 Rhagoletis zephyria | reverse complement strand
GGCTCAGCTATATTAATAAAAAACAATATTAAACACTTTAATATTAACTCATACTGCACGGAAGCTATCCAAGTTGTCGAGGACTAGAAAGGCCAAATAACAATCTCAGCAGTATATAGCCCACCCAAGCATGCGATCAAGTCAGAAGATTATGTTACATTCTTCAAAACTCTAGGAAGCAGGTTTTTAGCTGGAGGAGNCAATATTAAACACTTTAATATTAACTCATACTGCACGGAAGCTATCCAAGCTACTAATATAGTTGTCGAGGACTTGAAAGGCCAAATAACAATCTCAGCAGTATATAGCCCACCCAAGCATGCGATCAAGTCAGAAGATTATGTTAAATTCTTCAAAACTCTAGGAAGCAGGTTTTTAGCTGGAGGAGACTACAACGCAAAACACTCCCAATGGGGATCTCGCCTCATCACTCCTAAAGGCCGACAACTCTTTGCGGCTATGGCAAGATTAAATCTTCACTCAGCCTCCTCAGGCTCTCCAACGTATTGGCCAACCGATACAAAAAAAATTCCAGACTTAATAGATTTTTGCGTGTTTAAAGGTATTGGAGATAATGAAATAATATGTAATCCCCGTTTCGATTTATCCTCAGACCATTCTCCCGTAATGGTCACTCTAAGCAATAATCTTGTTGACTCAACTTCTCAGTGTTACCTTCACAACAACAGAACTGACTGGAATCTCTTCCAAAGCTTAATATATTCAAAACTAAATTTGAAACACTCGCTAAAATCTAGCGAAGATATCATTGCAGCTGTTGAACACTTCAATAACTGCATCCAACAAGTTGCTTGGAGATCAACACCCATTCTAAGCAAATCACAGTGCACAAGAATCCCTTCTCTTGTAAAAGAAAAACTGACCAAGAAACGCCAGGCTAGAAAGAAGTGGCAGCAGACTAGACATCCCGAAGACAAAAGAAGATTTAATACGCTAACGAGGGAGCTCAAAGAACTCTTGCAAAAAGAACGCAATTCCCAACTTCATCATTATCTCAGTAACTTAGATGCAACAGCTGCCAGCGATTATTCCCTCTGGAAAGCAGCAACAAAATTAAAGAGGCCAACTCTGGCACAACCCGCTATCAGAATGGAAAACAACCAATGGGCTACAAGTGATCTCGACAAAGCAAGCACATTTGCACGTCACCTAAAAAATGTGTTTGCTCCGCATGAAATTTAACCCTCTCCCAATACTGCACACAAAGTAAGACAGACTCTCGAACAACCCTACCAAATGGACCCACCCATAAAAAAATTCTCAAAAGCTGAAGTTAAGGAAGCGATTAAAAAACTCAAAGCTAAGAAGGCTCCCGGCTACGATCTGATCACTGGAGAAATATTAAAACAGCTCCCGGAAGAAGGAATCACTTTCCTGACTTATATTTATAACGCAATTCTCTCATCTGGTTTCGTTCCACCTCAATGGAAAGTTTCCCAGGTAAAAATGATTCCTAAACCAGGAAAAAGTGCAGACAAAGTTGAGTCATATCGCCCAATCAGTTTACTACCCATCGCCTCTAAAACTCTGGAGACTCTTTTTCTCAAAAGATTGATGCCAGTAATAGAACAAAGAAAAATTATCCCTAATAACCAATACGGTTTCAGGAAAAAACACAGCACAATCGAACAAGTTCACAGGCTTGTAAACTGCATTCACACTGCATTCGAACACAAAAAGTATTGTACAGCTGCATTCCTAGATATATCTCAAGCCTTCGATCGAGTATGGCATGACGGCTTACTTTACAAAATAAAGAGTACCCTCCCTATAAACTATTTTATCTTTATCGAGTCCTATCTCAAAGATCGATTTTTCTTCGTTAAGCAAGGCGAGGAGCAGTCTGAACTCTACGAAAGTTCAGCTGGTGTACCTCAAGGCAGTGTGATGGGTCCCATCCTTTACCTGCTATACACATTTGATTTACCATCATCCGAAGGAGCAATTGTTGGCACATTTGCAGACGACACTGCAATTCTCGCAATGGACACACTTCCACA
>NW_016158065.1:30008-38003 GCF_001687245.7 Rhagoletis zephyria | reverse complement strand
CCCCCACTGCGATGGAAAGATCAGGTGGAGAAGGACTTGGCTTCACTTGGCGTTTCCAATTGGCGTCAGTTGGCACAGAGGAGAAACGACTGGCGTGCTTTGCTGAACTCGGCCAAAATCGCTTAGGCGGTTACAGCGCCAAAAAAGAAGAAGAAGAACGTAACCGATAACACGGTCAATATAAATTGAACCAAAGTATTAATTTTTCTTTACTTTTGTAATTTCTTTGGGTATTCATTCCCAATAAAATTTGAAACTCGTATCAAAGTAATCTCGTTTAACATTCTCAAACTGGTTGAATATTCTCAGTCTGATTTCGTCTTCCGGTAAATTCGGGGGTGGATAGTCTTGCTCTTTGTTGCGTACCTCGTTGGCGACAGAAGGGACCGAAGGAGATACAGGTAATACTCCCAAGTATTCAAGGCCTTCGCTGCATCCCGGGAGCAAACAACTTGGTCCATAAAAAGATTCGAGCTAGTGCGTTAAACGCCATTCTCAGCCCAAGTTCGGTATAATATTAAACAAAATCACATGAGATATAAAACCAATTGAGCGTGACTTTCTGTTAAACTAATTAGATTTAAAGCAATATTCAAATAGTTATCGATTTATGCGGCATTATTTTTGAAAGTGGATATTCAAAACGACATACTCATAGAATAAAATAAGAATAAAAATAAATAATAAATAATAAACTGAAGTAAATACTGCACTGATTTTAAATCGAGTACCATCATCTTATAACATAGTACGGACTTTACGTCTACCGTTGGCATACTTTTTTTTAAATAATCGGAATTTAGAACTTGGTATTAGAGTCTTTGAACATGGAATTGTTTCCCATTCTCGATGCAACTTATTTGACAGACGAACAGCGACAGATCGAAGGGGAGATATATAACCTATATCCAGCGCCGGNACGTTGGCCAACCATGGTTGATAAAATCCCATGCCATACACCAAATGAATGAGTTGGAAATATGTGAGAGAGCATATCGGGAACTGAAGGCGAATGAGGTGTTAACACCTCAGGGTCGTCTTCATCAAATGATACATTATTGTTATCGAACCGCTCGGTAGAAGTTAAAAACCGAGTCGGCGTCACGTGGTTTTGAGAAGGAACNCTTAGAACGTCACATATCCAAGAACCAATTAATCAACCATCTCATTTATATCCGAACTATTCGCTATCCGGTCCACCACAATCACGACCAAATCAAGCCACTATATTCGACGAATCTGCCCAAGCGGATGCAATGGATAGGAAATTCAGAGGCTTACCATCATGGATGGGACGTGCTCAATTCGACGGCGTTCATGTGAACGAAAAATCTCTATCGGTTGAAGATTATTTGGCTATTATTGGCTCATTTCGATATAAGATTGGGGTACCCGACCAAGAATTGGTTACGCGTTTGGTGCCCACACTCACGGGGGCCGCTCGATAATGGTACTTCACCGAACTGAGGAACTTCAGAGATTATCAAGATTTTTGCACGAAACTTCGAGCTCGTTTCCTCAACAAACATACTCGGGCCCAAGTAATAATGTCATATGCACATTAAATTCGACCCACGTTCGCAAACACTGCTGAAACATATCATGACTTGACATTCCAATTGCAGGGTAACTCCTGTGGTCTGCATGAACGGGACCACCTCGATATCATCATTGGTACCTTATCCGATCATCTGCGTGAACTCGTCCACACTCGACAAGTCCACACGTTGGAGCAATTGCGTGAGTTCGCTTAGCGAATTGCACCACAATCGTTCATTGTTGCCACACCCCGTCCGGAAAGAACCCGTTCGGATAGACAGCGATCAGTGCCACGGGAAATTTCGGCAATACAGGATCCACCGGATGATTCTTCACATTCGACTCCGATGACAGGGAATGTGCATACTTGAACAAGCAAAAGACACCAATTAAAACATCTCAGAAACATAAATAGAGCTGGAAAACTATCGATAGTCTGCACCATCGATAGTCACCGATACTATCGACACAAACCATCGATAGTTTTCGATACTATCGGTGTTTTTTACATCGCTTTTTTTTAGTTATAACAGCAACATAAAAATTTATTTTACTTCAAACTGCACAGAAAAACAGATTATAAAAATATTCGATATGCATGCATACATACATTCATTCACTAGATTGAGTATACGCTGATTTGTTTAAATATTCGGAATGTTTTTCATGTTATGTTTCTATTGCTATTTTTTTGATTATAAGCCATNGAAAAACAGATTATAAAAATATTCGATATGCATGCATACATACATTCATTCACTAGATTGAGTATACGCTGATTTGTTTAAATATTCGGAATGTTTTTCATGTTATGTTTCTATTGTTATTTTTTTGATTAAAATATGGCTTATATTTTAACAAACACCATATAAATCCAAGTTTCAAAGTTTGTAAATATTCTACAAATACTCATCAAAATCTCAAACCTATTAATAAGAATTTCTACAAATATATTTAGTATGCAGTTTTATAACCCTATCAATTTTAATACAATAATGTGGAAATTTCAAGTATCTTAAAATTCGTGTTTGTAATTCTGGGAGTGCTTTGAATGGAAGAATATGCGCAGCGCCGTCACAAAAAAAAATATGAAAAGAATCTTAAGACAGTTAAAATTTGCACATTATTGTACTAAAATTGATGGGGTTATAAAACTGCATACTAAAAATATTTCTAGAAATTCTAATTAATGAGTTTGAGATTTTGATGAATATTTGTAGAATATTTACAAACTTTGAAACTTGGATTTAAATGGTATTTGTTAAAATATAAGCCATATTTTAATAAAGATCAACAATAAACATATAACATGAAAAACATTGCGAATATTAAAAAAAATCGGCGTATACTCAATTTAGTGAGTGGCTGTACATACTTATTCCAATTTTGAAATCTTAGTTGAACATAAATTTTAATGTAAAAATACGAGCATGTCTACTGTTTCTGGCTTTAGACTTGACCTTCGATCGTTGACTATCAATCCGGCTGTGCTGAAAACTCGCTCAGATTCTACTGAAGATGACGGTATACACAAATCCTTTCGAGCAAGTTGAGCCAAGACATCTTTTGGTTTAGCATTTGCCTTAAAATAAATGTAATATTTATGTTAAAAATGCGTTAGTTAAAAAACTATTACCTTCCAGTATAACAATGGATTAGTATCCCCATCACAATTTTCCAGCTCCAGATATTGTCTCCTAGTTATGATAGCATCAACATTAGTAGTTCGATTTTTTCTTTGCCGCCTTTGGGCCAAGAAATATAGAAGAGTGTTCGAACTTTCTTCTTTTGAATTTGTGTCATTTTCATTAACTTCGTCGTTACTGTGACGCTTCATGTGAATGCTTTCAATGACAATGTCGCTGTTTAAAAGCTTAAGAGCCTCTTCAGCATTTGATTCTTGTCTAAATCCGTCCTTTTTGAATCTGGCATCCAAAAGCGTGCTAACCTGGTGACTGTTCTAGATTCATATGAAGCTAAACGCACTTGCATTCTGGTTATAATGGCCCGTAGTCATAGTCAAAATAAAGTCGACTTTAAAGTTAGTTGCAGCTTTTTGACATAATTTTCAATGGGATATCTGTCAAAAAAGCTGCAACTAACTTTAAAGTCGACTTTATTTTGACTATGACTACGGGCCAATGAAATTTGCGACAACACCTCCTTCCTCTGTAACCAACTTTTTCTGAATGTCATTCAGGGAGACGAACATTCCACAAATTAACGGATTGATTAGAGATACGGTCACATTACTCGAGCTTGATAATTGCCTGGTTGCCTCTTCAAAGGGCGTTAGAATAAGCACCAATCATTTAAAACCAAAGCTTCTTCATTTCGCAACGGCTCTGGAGCTCTATCTAAATCCAAAAGACACGCATTAACTGAATTTTTCAATTCCATAATTCTTTTTATCATGGCCAATGAACTGTTCCAGCGCGTTGGAACTTCCTGTATCAATTTCAAGGGCTCATTACAATTTTGTTTTTCCTTTAATTTTTCTGTAGCAATGTTACTACTTTTAAAAAATCTAACGATATTTTTACATTTTGAAATAATACTTTCGATTGAATTCAATTTTAGTGTGTCCTGTATTATTAGATTAATGGTGTGAGCCATGCATGGCAAGTGTCTTTTTTGCAGGTCTGAGCACATTTTTATCATTGTGCTGTCGTTATCTGTCACAATACAAACTATCTTATTAGTAATTTGATACTCGTCAAATACTGATTGCATTGTTCTTGTGATGTTATCGGCCTGTTTATTTGTACGGTCCAACAGATGTTTGGTGGACAACACGTAACATTTCAAATCAAAATCGTTTGTAATGAAATGACTTGGCACAGTAAGATATCCATCATTAGCCCTTGAGCTCCACATGTCGCATGTTATTGCAATATGCGCGACACTCTCCAGTTCATTTTTAATCTGGATTTTGATTTCATCATATTGCGATTTTAATAGTTTATTTTTTAGAGTTGTTTTGCAAGGTAACTCATACCTCGTGTCTAAAACACGAACAAAATTTCGAAAGCCTTCATCGTTAACTATTGAAAATGGTTGATAATCTTGGCACACCATTAATGCAAGCGCGCGATCGATTTCCTTCTTTCTTGACGAATTTTTATCATATCTCGGTGCGATTTTGATAAAAAAAGTCGAGTGTACTGAAAATGCAATAATGAAATTATATCAAAAAGGCGGAATAGTAACTATTGGAACACAATACGGATAACACAGGAAATACGGCTCAGAAACTCGGTTAGCTGTTGCTGATTCAGCCTAATATTTGTTGGAAAGACTAATATTTTCATGACATTAACTTCTTGTGTAGGCTCGTCTGACCGTATCACCCGTGTTAACCGAGCTGCCGATCCGTATGCCGCTTCTTAAAAAAAATTTCACCAACAAAATACCTTTGCGATGAAGACGCGGTCGACGATGTAGTGCTACTGCTGCTGGTGGTGGCGTTGCTCCGCATACTAGACATGTGGTCTTTTAAATTGCTCGTATTTCCACAGTGTGCATATTCTTTTTCACAATACGTGCACTTAGCTTTTGTATCCTTTTTCTTAAAATATTTCCACACATCCTATATTCTGGGCTTTTTAACTTTTGGCGGCGAAAGTGACTCACCCTCGTCAATGCTAATAATGTCGTCCATCTTTAAAATAGTTTCATTTGTTAATTGAAATTATACAGAATGCTTATTTAATTATGTATGCACATATTTAATTCCTTACCGTTTCAGAAATCAATACGTTTAATCACAAATTCAACAAAATCACAAGCTTACGAACAATTTGAATTCCGCGTAAAGGAAGAGAAGTGAATAATATAAACATCGATAGTTCGATAGTCGCTGGACTATCGATAGTACCAAACTATCGATAGTGGTGTCGATAGTATCGATAGTTTTCCAGCTCTAAACATAGGTGTTCGAAACCAGTCGAGGATTATAAAAATGACAAAAATCCAAAGGAGAATGATACGAAGGTAGGAACTATCGTCGACCCATTTTTCGTTGTTGAGGGCGACGAAAATGTACGATGTGCCAAATGTCTCGTGTGGGGCCATCACTTCAAAAAGTGTCAAACCCAACCGAATAGGGTGATCTGCTACAAATGTACACGACGAGGGGTTACGTCCGATCAATGCTCGTGTTCAAAAAAACGCGTAAGGGAGTCGATTGGGAATAGTGGTCCCTCGTACTCAGAGTCCACAACTTTATCTAAATCCACTGTCTCTAACAATCCGCACTCTACCGAAGTCCCTCTACAAATCGACAAATCTTCAGTCCCGAATTCCAATAATAATTCTACTCTGATTCTTAATGAATCTAATCAAATTCAAAGGGATGGCAAAGAACCATCAACTAAAGGTTCTGAACGAACACTACCAATCACCAAACCTACTTCAGCTCCAGTCCCTACTAACCAGCAAGACGCAGTCAATCAAGTTAACCAACCACGACTCCGCGTTTTCTTTATCTCAGAGAAATATTTGACATATAACATTCCGAACGATTGTCGCGATTATCTCACGGTTATGGTTAACAACCATTCTCATACGGTTTTACTCGATGGTGGAGCCGAAGTCACAGTCATTTCACAAACATTTTATGAGAAGTACAGATGGGGGCAGTTGCAACCTACCAAAACCTCCATTGGTCTTGCCGATAATTCGATTTCATTTAAGGCCATTGGTAAACTGGATGTATTATATACGGTCGGTAGTTTTACCCGACTGGTGCCAACTCTTGTCGCACCTATCTCACTGAAACATGAATTCCTTGAGGCCTTCTTTTTCGAACTGGTGCAGAACCAAGGAAAGTTCAACGATTTTTAAAACATACAGCCAAAGGTGATACTGAAGAAGTTGCATCTGCTAAAGTCGAAATGGTTACGGCGGATAAATTTATTAATTTTTGTAACCAGCCACCAGGGAGTGGGAAAGAACAAGTTCAGGTATCTTCTATGAGTAATGATCTGGAGCCAATTGACGCTTCCACACTCGGTTTAGAGGGTGAACTAGATACCCCAAAAATAACGAGCGTCAGCCTTCCACATAATCTCACCCCAGATCAAAGACAAATGTTGGACGCCGTTCTCAGACTTTTTAATCCAACTCCTGAGTCTGGTCCTTTAAACGTCACTAATCAGATCGAACACGTAATTGATACGGGTGATGCAAAACCCGTCATGAAACGCCAGTATCCAGTATCGCCATATGTGGCTGAACAAGTTCAAGCCGGATTGGATAAAATGCGTAGTCGTAACATCATTATGACCATCGAAGAAAGCCCTTGGCGGTCACCAATTCTAGCTGTAAAGAAGAAAGACGGAACGTGTCGCGTGTGCTTGGACGCGAGAGAGCTGAATAAAATTACCATTCCAAATGCCTATCCAATTACGGATACTAACCAAATTTTAGCACGACTAAAGTCAGCTAAGTACCTAACCAGTATTGATCTGTCTCAAGCTTTCTTTTCAATTCCTTTGGCAAAATAGGGTCAACTGAAAACCGCTTTTGCATTCGGTAACAGACTTTATGCTTTTCGTCGCATGACGATGGGGTTGAGAAATTCACCCCCCACATTAGCCATTCTCATTGATAAAATTTGATGATTTGTGACTTGGTTCCACTTGCATTCGCATATGTCGATGATTTCATAATTTGCACTTCGACGTTTGATATTGGCTATTATTGCGCTATTTTTGAATTTGCACGGCCCAAAACGGCAAAAGAAGTCAGACAGTTCGGTGGTGCAGCAGGCTGGTACCGAAAATTTATTCCAAATTTTTCGGAGATCACAGCTCCCCTTTGTGAATTGTATAAAGGAAACCGAAAAGGACCCATTGAATGGAATACCGCTGCTGAAAAAGCCTTTCTCAAACTCAAAGAGTGTTTAACTACCACTCCCGTTCTGACTATGGCCGATTATTCAAAACCATTCAAGGTTTATACCGATGCCTCGCTTATTGCAGCGGGTGCTGTTCTAGTACAAGAACATGATGGGAATGAACGTGTGGTTCAGTATTTTTCTAAGAAATTCTCGAAAGCCGAAATTACACAGCAGCCGAACGGGAATGCCTAGCCGTTCTCTTAGCAGTCGAACGATTATCCGATTATCACCATACGATCTCAAAATTATTCATAAACCAGGAAAACATTTAGAACTTCCTGACGCCTTATCTCGTTCTTTTGCTCTTCTCAACATCGTTCGTAGAAATCCAATTGACCCTCCGAGTAATTTTCACGTTAATCGTATCCCAATCACATCCGTGATCAACATTGACCCAAACACGTGTGATAAATGGTACAACAAAATGCATGCCATGGCCTCAAAACAATCATTAGATAGATATAAAATCGAGAACAACCTTTTATATCATCGACTGAAATTTTCCGATCAAAGTGCGGAAATACTGTGGACACTTTGTGTACCATCTTCTGACA
>NW_016158065.1:28409-29983 GCF_001687245.7 Rhagoletis zephyria | reverse complement strand
AACCAACATTCGCATCAGGGTGTTTGGAAAACTTATAGACGTATCTCACAACGCTATTACTGGCCAAACATGTATGAGTCCGTTTACCAGTACGTTCGGCAATGTGAACTATGCCACCGCATTAAACCAAGTAATGAGAGCACCAAAACACCTCACGGCGAATATAGAGAACCAAAACGACCGGGTAGGCAATTATCGATTGACTTCGTCGGTAAGCTGCCCATCTCTAAAAATTGTAACCAATGGATCTTCGTAGCCATCGACTGTTACTCGCGATATGTCTGGGCGCAGCCCATGAAAAATGCAAACGCCATATTCGTAGTCAATTATCTTCGACATATATTCACGGTGAATGGCTGCCCCGAACTCATTATATCAGATAATGGTACTCAATTCATCAGTCAAACTTTCGCAAAGCTTTGCGCCGATTATAACATCAAACACATGAAAACGCCTTTGTACCATCCACAAGCCAATCAGGTCGAGGCGACAAACAAAAGCATTCAACTTGGATTACGTGCTCACACGGCTGACCTTCTTGAACATTCCCCCTGGGAAAACCATCTGTCTCGTGTTATTCATGATATTAACACTTCAGTGCATTCAGCCACGGGCTACACGCCATATTTCCTGCACACTGGTCGTGAATATGTGAAGGATGGAAACCAATATAAATTATTATTGGATGTAAATTCATACCATACACAGGATGNGTGGCCGGAGAGGGCTATGCACAAAAACTAGCCCCACCAAAAATTAGAGCCTATGTTTCACGGAAACTTGGTTCGAATTCATATGAACTGATCGATGCTAAACACCGAGTGCTTGGCAATTATTCCGCCGATTTAATCACAACACGTTAACTCATTCAGTACATTCGCCTTCTCAAGAATTTCGATGAATATATGGCGGGCCTCCATACTCCATTGATTCTACCTTATTACAGGGTACCCGGCTTGAATAAATTAATTAAGTTTAGTTTTGTTATATCCATAGTTTTGTTATATTATATCTCAGTAGTAAATCGATCAAAGCAAACAAGAAAATATTCATAACCAAATCATTTACCAATGCCTTTCATCTACCGTAGCTTATGTAATGCGTACTGAAACTAAATAGTAACGAAGGAACATGTGTACATACATATGCGCTCAGAGGCGAACTGAACGAGTCAGGATGGGGTTGACGAAGATCATGTAGAACGATTTCGATGTAAGGGATCTAACGTCCAGGCCGTGAATCGCATTCGAACCACCATTCTCATATCCCTACTAAACGCTCCACAGGTTTTTTTGTTAACGTGTCACTGAAGATGAGAAGGGGATAATGATCTATTATTTTTATTGGCCAAATAATAGACATAAGAACGATTATGAGAAATGTAAACATAACAAAACTGTCAAAGCTAAACTTCAAAATGGGGGATTGCCAGATGAATGTACGTAACCAATAGTTATTCAAGACACGAACCATTATATCAGTATAGACACGAATTGACATGGCACTATGAAAACGCCCCCACTGACATACGATAAAAGAATCGGTGGTCACGGAGCGAACCGTACTCATCGGCT
>NW_016158065.1:13916-28399 GCF_001687245.7 Rhagoletis zephyria | reverse complement strand
TTGCAAATTAGTGTGCAAATTTAATTAATTTTCCTGAGTTTTGCACAAAGTTTAGAGGTTTTCTGGTGTAGAATGAACAATCTATATATATGTGGAGCACCCTGTGCAAACATTTTTGACATTCTCATTTATAATGTACCCATTTTTTGTAAGCTTGCAGTTAGTTGAGCTGAACATTTTTATTCATTTGCTTCTGTGCCTGCAAGCCGTATATCGCGCACTCATTTTTATATTCTAAAATTTGAAGACTAACCCTTTGTACATGATACAAATATTTTAAGATTTAATAAAAATATCATCTTTTTATTTGCTGTAAGATCGTTTATTTAGTAGTGTTCGATTGGGTAAGAACACCACGTTACGCAGTAGCGAAGTAAAATAGCTACACTGGTGACCACCACGTTTGCCGACTCACGACACGCAGACGACAGCCCTACCGTTGGGCCGCTACGAGCCCCGTTATAAAAATCACGCGGTTTTCTGAGAAATTTTCAGAATCGACAAAATGCCTTCTGATGGCGGTATATCTTTGCCGCCAGCGGATAGTCACAACAACACAACTGGAATACGAGTGGTGAAGCACCACCAAATGAACGACAGGCCGCAGTTATCTATGCTCGGCTGCCTGTTCCTGCAATGTCCAGATCCAACATAGAGGCGTGGTCCATGGACTTTTGGTTCACCGCCTCCGGAATCACATCGGACAAAACAAAAAGCAGCGACGGTATTTGCAGCATTGGACCCCACCGTTATTAGCCAGTTGGCCCAAGTCATCGCCGAAATGCCACAAAACGACAAATTCGAGTACGTCAAAACCAAAATTATAGAGCATTTCGCAGATAGCGAGTAAAGACGTCTAAATAGACTACTATCAGAGCTGCCGCTTGGTGATAGGAAACCTTCGGAGTTGTACTTCGAAATGAAGCGAGTTGCAAGTACTACCTTGGGAGAAGCTGCTCTCAAGGGACTTTGGACAAAGCGTCTACCAGAATTCGCGCAACTAGTTATCGCCGCATCCTCGGGCACATCATCAGAGTTTACAAAGATAGCCGACTCAATCATCGATGCTGTGAGTCCTTATCAAGTGTCGCAGGTGAGAAAGGAGGCAGCAGAGATAAGTCAGCTCCGTTCAGCTATAGAAGACTTGTCCAAGCGATTCGAAAGATTCAACATGCGCTCTCGCTCGCATTCTTGCTCACGGTCTCGATCAATAGCTACCACCTATCATAATACGCAATGCGCAAATCGACCACCTGATGCTACAGACGCCCGCAATGCCCGCAAGTGTCGCAGGCCTTGTCGACGTCGACATCGAGCAATTCAAGCGATAACAGACAAGCAAAATTGACTAGAAAAGGTCGCGGCAAAATTTACCGAAAATTTTGTTACAGAACACTCAGTTTTTCGCCTCGAGGTAAGAGATAATACATGGAATAAAATTTTCCTCATCGATACGGGAGCAGACGTATCCATTCTCCCGCTCACAACGTTATCACATGACATTCGCCTACCGCTATGAAGTTATACGCAGCAAACGGTGCTGCGATTAAAGTACTTGGGGAAAAACGCATTACACTAGACCTAGGCCTTCGCCGCGAATTTGATTGGTAATTCATGGTCGTAGACGTCACACAACCTATTATTGGAGCGGATTTCATCAAATTTTATGATTTGCTTATCGATATGCGACGAAGCAAACTTATCGATAACTTGATATCTCTTGCTACATCACTAGGAGAACCGATAAAGTGCACTGCAGCAACAGTTAAAACGTTTACAGCAGGAAATTTATTTGCTGATATCTTATCAAAATTCCCGACCATCGCAAAACTAGCGCCATACGGATCAAAAACGACGTCGACGGTGTTCCATCGCATCGAGACAACGGGCCAACTAGTATTTTCGAGACCACGTCGGCTTTCGCCCGTGCAACTGGAAGCAGCTAAAGCGGAATTTGATTTTTTTATTTCATTTAATTTCATTTATTGGGTCTATGATTATATCAACCTTAAAGACTAGATTCACGAGATTGACTTAATTAAAAATGTATGACTAAGAATATAGAGATTCAATCATTGACCCAAAACGAGATCTCGGGAGTGTAAAATCTAGATCAAGGCTACTAAATATTCGACTAAATTCAATGAGGGCTCTAGCAATGGGGTCAAAGTAATGGTAATTAGCTCTAATTAGCTTGACATGAAACGGATACTGAAAGCGTAGTGTCCGTTGCGGAACATTGAAACTTATCAGTTCAAGTAGCTCCGGGCAATCAATGAGACCAGCAATGATATCATAAACAAACATCAGTGAATGAATGGATCTTCTCGATTCAAGTGACTTCATCCCTATTAGCAAACAGCGGGCACTATAGGGGGGCAAAGGGGCTGTGAAATTAAGTGGTTTGAGCGCGAAACGAATAAAGCTCCGCTGCACTCTTTCAATTCTATGGGAATAAGATCGGATTCCAGATTAAGGAAGCATATTCCAATTTTGATCGTACTAAAGAATTAAATAAAATTTTTCGGGTATACGGATCGCTAAAGTCCCTTCCATAGCGGCGAAGAAAGGCTTGGTTAGAGTAGGCTTTAGGGATAATATAATTAATGTGATTCATTCACAAAGGTAAAACCGGAGTCAAACAACACTCCAAGATCCACAAATTCACGAACAGGGGAAAGGCTAGCATCAAAAAGAGAATATGTTGACCTAAAACGTTTAAATTTTTAGAAATAGTCATGTGAAAACATTTGTGAGGTAATTTGTTTCTTGTACTCCAATTACCCAAGTTATTAAGATCGTCTTGTGAAGACAGGACATCTGAAAATCAAGTGATGCTTCTAAAAATTTTTAAATCGTCAGCGTAAAATAAAAACTTTGAGTGCTTTAAATAATTTCCAATGTCATTAATAAAGAGAGGAAACAGAATTAGGCCAAGAATACTACCCTGTGGAACCCCAGAAGTGGCAATAAAGGCGTAAGACTTAGTATTTTCAATTTCAACATGGGAGATTCTGTTGGAGAGATACGAACTAACCCAGCATAAAAATGTTGAGTGGAGTGTGCGTAACAGTATCGAAGGCCTTCGAGAAATCCGTATAGATTACATCGACTTGAGATCCGCTCATGAGCGATGAGCTACAGAACTGAGAAAAAGAGGCAATATTCGTGACTGTCGAACAACCACTGAAAAAACCATGTTTTTTGTTGAAACCAGTTTTCTCTATCTGTGTCTGTCGTCCATCTAGAAGCAACTGGTCAAGCCCGCTACACATGGTAAGAAAGAGTGATGGAACATGGAGACCATGCGGTGACTACAGGGCGCTTAACGCGCGTACGCTCCCGATCGATACCCGCTGTATCTGACGGACTTTACAAATATTTTGCGAGGTAAGAAATTTTTTTTTGAAAATAGACCTGCAAAAAGCATTTCACCAGGGCCAATCCATCCCGATGACGTTTCAAAAACGGCCATCACTATTCCCTTCGGATTATATGAATTCGAATTTATGACCTTCGGCTTGTACAACGCTGCACAAACATTTCAGCGTCTTATAGACGATGTCCTACGGCGACTTGATTTTGTATTTCCATACATTGATGACATTTGCGTAGCACCCGACTCAATCGATCAACATCGGCAACATCTGCGTTTAGTATTTCAACGCCTATGTGAAAATAATCTCTATTAACTTTCAAAATGTAAATTTGGTAAGGCGGAAATAAAATTTCTGGGCCATCTTGTTGATTCACAAGGCATTAGACCCTTGCCTGAAAAAGTATTATCATTACTAGACTTTCCTAAGCCGACAGTGGCTAAAAATTTGAAACGCTTCATAGCCATGCTTAATTTCTACAGAAAATTTTTGCCACATGCCGTCGACTGCCAAAAAGAACTACCAAAACTTATTACAGGCAATAAGAAAAACGGTCTCACATTGCTCGTCTGGACACCGGAAACCGAATCCACTTTCCGACGTTGCAAGGAAGACCTTGCAAACGCCACTTTACTGTTTCACCCATCCACCGATGCCGAATTATCTTTGCACATCGACGCCTCAGGCTTCGCTGTCGGTGCTACCCTACACCAAATTGTAGACGGTGGATATCAGCCCCTTGCATTCTATTCAAAAAAGTTGACGCCACCTCAGTATAATTACTCCACATACGAAGAGAGCTGACTGCCATGTATCAGGCAGTCGTACACTTCCGATACATGGTAGAAGGAAGAAAATGCCACATTCTAACCGATCATCGCTCGTTAACATACGCGTTCGACCAAAAGCTCGAAAAGACCGCCCCCGCAGAGCGCGACAGCTAGATTACATCGCGCAGTTTACGACTGATATTCGACATATATCGGGGGAAGCCAACATTGCAGCAGACCTATTTTCACGAATGGAGTCAGTTCATGACAACATAGACTACAAGAGCATAGCTTTGGCACAGCGAACCGACGAGGAACTCCAACGTGTCTTGCAATAAGGTACAGATTCAAGAAACTCACTCATTCTTAAACAATTCATGCTTCCAGAGACTGATGTTCAGCTGATTTGCGATACTAGTACATCGCGTTTACGCCCCTGTGTTCCAAAAAAATCAGATCTCAAATACTTACGAGATTCACGGCCTATCACATTCCAGCGCTCGTGGTACAATTAAGTTAATAACTACTCGATTTGTGTGGAAAGGCGTTAAAAAGATGTCACCAACTTCGTACGCAGTTGTGAAGCATGCCAACGTTCGAAAGTTCAGCGGCATACGAAATCACCGCCTGAAAAATACGTTTTCCCACAGGAACGATTTTCGCACCTAAATATCGATATCGTTGGTCCAATTCCACTATGCGAAGGACAGCGATATTGTCTTACGGTAATAGATCGCTACATCAGATGGCCGGAAGCCGTGCCAATTCCGGACCATCGCCAGGGCTTTGACAACGTATTGGATTTCCGAATTTGGTGTACCAGAACGCATTACATCAGATCGAGGTAGACAATTCGAATCATCTGTTTTCAAGGAACTTATTTCTACGATTAGGGCCAACCACCTTCGTACTACTCCGTATCATCCACAATCCAATGGCATGATAGAACGTTGGCATAGAACACTCAAAGCTGCAATCCTCTGCCACAACCCTGAAAAATAGACATACTATCTCCCGTCAATCTTGCTCGGTCTAAGAGTTGCTTTTAAACAAGATATTGGTGCCTCGCCAGCAGAGCTCGTATATGGAATTACATTAAGAATTCCAGGCGAATTTTTCCAAACAAGCAAATCGCCTGAACCGACTAGCGAATCTGTAGCAAAGTTTCGCGAAGCCATGGAAAAATTACGACCAACTGAAACTGCCTACCACTCGCCACCAATGACATTCGTTTCGCCTAAGCTACAAGCTTCAACGCACGTTTTCGTTAGAAATGATTCCATTCATCCTTCGTTGACAATCCGGAATTGGCACAGCTTCCTTACGTTATTACATGCAAACGTGCAAAGTATTTTACAGTCATCATCAAAGGACGCCCTTGTAATATTACCATCGACCGACTTAAACCTGCTTTTTTTAACAAACGACCTAGAGACATCTACTTACCGTGAAGTTAATCAACCGGCGCAAGACACTTTCGAAAGTATCGCGAAGAAATCCACCCGCAGTGGCCGCCAGGTTAACATCCTTCAACGATACAGGTAGCTTTCGTCTGGAGGCGGAGTACTGTGGATCACCCTGTGCAAACATTTTTACATTTATCACATTTTTGACATTCTCATTTATAATGTACCCATTTTTTGTAAGCTTGCAGTTAGTTGAGCTGAACATTTTTATTCATTCGCTTTTGTGCCTGCAAGCCGTATATCGCGCGCTCATTTTTTTATTCTAAAATTTGGAGACTAACCCTTTGTACATGATACAAATATTTTAAGATTCAATAAAAAGAACATCTTTTTATTTGCTGTAAGATCGTGTATTTAATAGTGTTCGATTGGGTTAGAACACCACGTTACACAGTAGCGAAGCAAAATAGCTATATATATAAAAATGAAATGTTTTTCCTATGACGGCGAGGCCTGACCAAACGGTTGAACCGATTTCAATTCTGTAGGAAGGTTCTTTGATTTAAAAAAATTTGAAATTTTTTGTTGTTGCCGAAAAATTAAGAAAGCTGAGACGTCACGATTTCTCAATTTCATAGAGTTTTCCGTATATTGAATGTCACTAAACTACTAAACGTCTGGACCGATTTCGTTCATATTTGGAACTATTTCAGCACCTTGAAGGGAAATAGTTCGGCTAAAAATTTAATCGCTAGGTGGCGCTGTGGTCAGGATATTCATAAAAATTGCAGTTACTTGCTGATTTAGCTCATATTTAGAAAACAATTTAGCCAATTTAAAGAAATATTTGGGCTTGAAACATACACGATAGGTGGCCCCGTGGCCGAGACATCCCCAAAATTATTTTGCGCTAAGAGAAGGATATATCTACTATATATTTGTGGAAGTATGTATGTATGTGCCAGGTGCAGCTTAAAGGGACGGACAGAATCGAACAAAATTTTGACAGAGTATTGCCATGACACCTGAGCCTATAATAGGCTAAAAAAAAATTGGATTCGACAAGGAGGCGTGGCACCTCCCATAGGCGTGAAATATTTAATCAGCCATAACATCGAAACTATAAGTCGCATAAACTTGAAATTTGGTATGCAGTCATATATATGGTAGGTGCTTACAGTAGAGTATATATAAATGACTTTGTAAAAGTGGGCGTGGCACATCCCATAGCTGTGAAATTTGTTATCGATCATAAATTCGGAACCATAAGTCATGAACTTGAAATTTGATATACAGTCATATACATATATGGTAGGTGCTAATAGTATGGTATAAATAAATGAGTTTGTAGAAGTGGGCGTGGCACATCCCATAGCTGTGAAATTTGTTATCGATCATAAATTCGGAACCATAAGTCATGAACTTGAAATTTGATATACAGTCATATACATATATGGTAGGTGCTTATAGTATGGTATATATGAATGAGGTTGTAAAAGTGGACGTCCCAAGAAATTGAAATTTGGTGTGCAGGTATATCTACGTTAGGCGCTTTAAGTAAAGCATATAANCGAAAGTATCGCGAAGAAATCCACCCGCAGTGGCCGCCAGGTTAACATCCTTCAACGATACAGGTAGCTTTCGTCTGGAGGCGGAGTACTGTGGATCACCCTGTGCAAACATTTTTACATTTATCACATTTTTGACATTCTCATTTATAATGTACCCATTTTTTGTAAGCTTGCAGTTAGTTGAGCTGAACATTTTTATTCATTCGCTTTTGTGCCTGCAAGCCGTATATCGCGCGCTCATTTTTTTATTCTAAAATTTGGAGACTAACCCTTTGTACATGATACAAATATTTTAAGATTCAATAAAAAGAACATCTTTTTATTTGCTGTAAGATCGTGTATTTAATAGTGTTCGATTGGGTTAGAACACCACGTTACACAGTAGCGAAGCAAAATAGCTATATATATAAAAATGAAATGTTTTTCCTATGACGGCGAGGCCTGACCAAACGGTTGAACCGATTTCAATTCTGTAGGAAGGTTCTTTGATTTAAAAAAATTTGAAATTTTTTGTTGTTGCCGAAAAATTAAGAAAGCTGAGACGTCACGATTTCTCAATTTCATAGAGTTTTCCGTATATTGAATGTCACTAAACTACTAAACGTCTGGACCGATTTCGTTCATATTTGGAACTATTTCAGCACCTTGAAGGGAAATAGTTCGGCTAAAAATTTAATCGCTAGGTGGCGCTGTGGTCAGGATATTCATAAAAATTGCAGTTACTTGCTGATTTAGCTCATATTTAGAAAACAATTTAGCCAATTTAAAGAAATATTTGGGCTTGAAACATACACGATAGGTGGCCCCGTGGCCGAGACATCCCCAAAATTATTTTGCGCTAAGAGAAGGATATATCTACTATATATTTGTGGAAGTATGTATGTATGTGCCAGGTGCAGCTTAAAGGGACGGACAGAATCGAACAAAATTTTGACAGAGTATTGCCATGACACCTGAGCCTATAATAGGCTAAAAAAAAATTGGATTCGACAAGGAGGCGTGGCACCTCCCATAGGCGTGAAATATTTAATCAGCCATAACATCGAAACTATAAGTCGCATAAACTTGAAATTTGGTATGCAGTCATATATATGGTAGGTGCTTACAGTAGAGTATATATAAATGACTTTGTAAAAGTGGGCGTGGCACATCCCATAGCTGTGAAATTTGTTATCGATCATAAATTCGGAACCATAAGTCATGAACTTGAAATTTGATATACAGTCATATACATATATGGTAGGTGCTAATAGTATGGTATAAATAAATGAGTTTGTAGAAGTGGGCGTGGCACATCCAATAGGCGTGGAATATTTTATCAGCTATAAATCCGAAGCTATAAGCCATATGAACTTGAAATTTGTTATTCAGTCATACATATGGTAGGTGCTTATAGTATGGTATATATGAATGAGGTTGTAAAAGTGGACGTCCCAAGAAATTGAAATTTGGTGTGCAGGTATATCTACGTTAGGCGCTTTAAGTAAAGCATATAAAACTGAGTGGAACATCCCATAGGCGTGGAAAATTCGGAATCATATGTCACGTGAAATTGAAATTTGGTACGCAGACGTATCTATAGTTGGTGCTTATAGTAGGCTATATATAAGTGAGTTTGTAAAAGCTATAACTCCGGAGCTATAAGTCGTTTGAACTTGAAATTTCGTACGCAGCCATTTTAATGGTAGGTACTAATATTAGGGTATATATAAATGAGTTTGGAAAAGAGTGCATGGCACATCCAATAGGCATGGAATTTTTTATCAGCTATAACTTCGGTACTATAAGTAAGTCCCACCCGAAATTTTTTCTATACTTCTCGCATCGTGTTTATCTCGTATATACATATAAAAATCGAACTCTTCTTAAACGGCTCGACCGATCATTATGAAATTTTTTGTGTTATATATGGTAGGTATAAGAATCGGATGTAAAGTATATATACCAGATTCATTGAAATTACCTGGTGAGCTGTATCTTACATATGTATATATATACGTATAAGTATTTAAGTTAGTTTATTTTCTAACTGAATTTAATTGTTAATCGAAACTTCTGCGATTTGTTATAAGCCTGTGAACTCCCCTTTTTGAGATTTTTGTATTATAACAATCAAAATGTTTCATTCTCCCCAACACGACACACACACATCTACACGGACACAAAATATAAACGATTCACTTATTGATTTGCAGAACAATACGTATGAAGAGGAATTAGCAAATCCTTATGCCAGTCGCAATAATAGTGAGATTTGTGCTACTTCTGTTAAATTACCGCAATTCTGGACAAGTTGTCCAGAAGCATGGTTTATTCATGCGGAAATGCAGTTTAGTACAAAAAATATCACACAAGAAACAACAAAATACGAATATACAATTACTGCACTTCCGCAAGAAGTAATAATAACCATTTTAGACTTTATACAAAATTCACCGGAAAACAAGAAATTTACGGCATTAAAACAAATTTTAATAGAGAGAAACTCGTTAAGTGAGAATGCAAAATTAGAAAAAATTTTACCTGATTCTCAAATTGGAGATCGTAAGCTATCCTAATTTTATCGATCAATGTTATTACTTTCTGGTTCCAATTTTAGTTCGGATATCCTTAAAAAACTTTGGTTAAGAAAATTACCTAAGAATATTAGTGTGATTTTGCAAGTTCATGTATTAGTGACATTAATGAATTAACGAAATTAGCAGACAATATTTGGGAACAAATTAACAAATCAGAATTAGCTAATTAGTAAGTAATTTTCAGAATTCAAAATGTGAAAAATTGGTAATTGAGAATTTAGTCAGAACAAATGAAATCAAGTGTGAAAATTTTCAAAAACTTTCTATGGAGTAAAGTGAAATTTAAAAGAATATTCACCAAAATAGTTTTAGGTCGCGTTCGACTAATAGAAATCATTTTAGAAGTGCTTGTAGAGGGCGTTCGAAATCATTTGATAATCTAAATTGGTTATGTAAATATCATTGCTAATTCGGTAGCAACGCAAAGAAATGTGAACAACCTTTTACGTTTTTTAAAAATAAGGATTTGCTAAACTAAAATCATCTGTTGTTGCGGCGACAAACAACGGAAACTTAGAGTTTTCTACACGTCGCCTCTTTATTTTTGATAAACAGAACAATTTAAATTTTTTAATTGATAGTGGTGCTGAGATTTCAGTACTTCCGGTTTCTAAATTTCGATGTACAAAAAAATCTGCGGATATTGTTTTAGCGGCAGCTAACGGTTCAGTAATTTCAACCTTCGGAAAAAAGCTGTTAAATGTTAATTTAGGATTAAGACGGGAATTCTCATTCACATTTTTAATAGCTGATATTGCGAAGTCTATTACAGGTGCAGATATTTTGCGCAAATTCGGTATTTTAATTGATATTAGACACAAACGATTAGTAGATCCGCTTACTAATCTTTTGGTTAATGAGATTTCCTTATTTTGTTCGGTTCCTCTTCCAAAAATTTTTGCTGTTGATAATAAATATACAAAATTGTTAAAAGAATTTCCATCACTTATTGTGGAGCCAGATTATTCCAAACCTGTTAAGCTTTCAACGGTACATCGACTTGATACAGTAGGAAACCTGCCATTTTCTAAGCCAAGGTGCTTAGATCCCATAAAGTATCAAGTTGCTAAACGTGAGTTTGATTTTTTAATTAAATCAGGAATTTGTAGACCTTAAAATTCCTCGGTAGCGTCTCCACTTCATTTAGTACCAAAGAAAGAAGTTAATGATTGGCGTCCTTGCGGTGATTTTAAAAGACTTGATATTGTGACCAGAGTACGAAAATAAACTGTACAAAACAATTCCCATTTGCTCATCGATCATCATATCATTTGTTGTTTTGTACAGTTTTGTACATAGTCAGAAACAAATTGTAAGATTCACTGTCATTTTCCCCAACGAGATATNGTTAAATGTTAATTTAGGATTAAGACGGGAATTCTCATTCACATTTTTAATAGCTGATATTGCGAAGTCTATTACAGGTGCAGATATTTTGCGCAAATTCGGTATTTTAATTGATATTAGACACAAACGATTAGTAGATCCGCTTACTAATCTTTTGGTTAATGAGATTTCCTTATTTTGTTCGGTTCCTCTTCCAAAAATTTTTGCTGTTGATAATAAATATACAAAATTGTTAAAAGAATTTCCATCACTTATTGTGGAGCCAGATTATTCCAAACCTGTTAAGCTTTCAACGGTACATCGACTTGATACAGTAGGAAACCTGCCATTTTCTAAGCCAAGGTGCTTAGATCCCATAAAGTATCAAGTTGCTAAACGTGAGTTTGATTTTTTAATTAAATCAGGAATTTGTAGACCTTAAAATTCCTCGGTAGCGTCTCCACTTCATTTAGTACCAAAGAAAGAAGTTAATGATTGGCGTCCTTGCGGTGATTTTAAAAGACTTGATATTGTGACCAGAGTACGAAAATAAACTGTACAAAACAATTCCCATTTGCTCATCGATCATCATATCATTTGTTGTTTTGTACAGTTTTGTACATAGTCAGAAACAAATTGTAAGATTCACTGTCATTTTCCCCAACGAGATATGTTTGCTTTTCGTTTGTGACAAGTGTACCATAGGGTACGTTTTATATGTATGCAAACGTTTCAATTACGTGAAAAATATTTTTTTCTGTAGTTAGTTATTTTTTTTATTCATTGCAGCCATTCGTTTTGTGTTTAGTTATTGCATATGTGTACATACATACATATATTTTTCTCTGCACGATTCATTTCGTTTGTTGTTTCGTCTGTAACTACTAAACTACTGTAGTGTACTATCGCCAAAGTGAACTCAGTCATTTTGTTTTCGTATTGTACCGACGTAACGTACAATAAAGTTTATTTTCGTACCCTGATTGTGACTGTACCGGATCGATACCCCTTGCCCCATATTCATGATTTTAATATGAATCTTAGAAACAAAAAAATACTTTCAAAATTACATTTAGTTAGAGCGTACCATCAAATTCCCATGGCAGAAGAAGATATTTATAAAACAGCGATTACTTCTCCTTTTGGCATGTTTGAGTTCACCCGAATGCCTTTCGGACTTAGAAATTCGGCACAAACGTTTCAAAGGTTCATCAATGAAGTAGTTAACAATTTCGAATTTGTCTTTGCGTATATTGATGATCTTCTTATTGCAAGTGAAAATGAAGAACAGCATATTAAGGATCTTCATGTGCTTTTTCAACGTTTAGCTGAGTACGGTCTTAATATCAAACCAAACAAATGTAACATTTCTGAGACAGGAATACAGCCTTCTGAAAATGGGGTAGAAACTATTAGAAAATTTGAACGACCAAAGTCAATTAAGCAGGCACAAACATTTATAGGGATGGTTAATTACTATCATAGATATATTTAAAAATTAGCAGAGTATACTGATGTTATTTATGATTTGATTAATAAACAAGTAAAAAACGAGACAAGATTCTAGTTTGGGATGACAAGTCGATTACAGCTCTTGAATGTATTAAGGAGACATTTTTATCTAAGGTTTTGTTAAATAATTTTGACAAAAATGCAAAATTATCTTTAATGGTAGATGCACCTAATACAGCAATAATACAGACGTGTCATACAGCAGCATTTTGATAACAAGTCTGAACCACTTGCTTTCTTTTCAAAAAAACTTTCTTCAACAGAAATGAAATATAGTACTTTTGGCCGAGAATTATTGGCAATTTACTTAGATATAAAACATTTTCGTTATCTTTTAGAAGGACGGCAATTTACAGTCTTTACAGACCACAAGCTTTTAATGTTTGCTTTAAATTCTAAAGCTCAACGTAGTCCAAGACAAAGAAGACATACATATGGAATTCATTGCAAAATTAACTAGTGACATACAGTTCGTTAAAGGACAAGAAAATGTGGTAGCAGACACTTTATCTCGAGCTTTCGAAGTAGATGCAATTAGAAATTCAGAAATTAATTTTAAAACTTTACAAAGAGAACAGCAAAAGGACGATGAGCTTGGTAAACTTACTTCTGGAAAATCTTAAATTTACTGAAATTCCCCTTTTAAATTTTCATATTTGGTGTGAAGTGTCAGGAGAAAATCCTAGACCTTTCGTTCCAAATAGTTTGCGGAAAACGGTATTTAATATTTTACATGGGATAGCGCATCCTGGTACTAAGGCTACGCGTCGTTTAATAGTAAAGAAGTATTATTGGCCAAATATGAATAAAGAAATTAATGTCTGGTCAAAAAAATGCATTAGTTGTCAAAAATCTAAAGTGTATCGTCATACAAAAACGCCAGTTAGCAAAATTCCGATTCCTCAAAAAAGATTTCAACATATTCATATAGATATTGTAGGACCTTTACCTGTTTCGAAAGGACATCGCTACATTCTAACAATAATTGATCGGTTTACTCGTTGGCCGGAGGCGTACGGGTTAAGGGACATTTCTGCAAGGGATATCGGAAATAAGTTTTTAAACGAACATATATCTCGTTTTGGTGTACCGTTAGAAATAACTACTGATAGAGGTACTCAATTTACGTCTACATTATTTGCAGAATTGACACACTTGCTTGGAAGTTGCCATATCACAACGTCTTCCTACCATAACATCAAATGTTAGCTACTCTAGCAAAAGTCGCTATAATACTTACTGTATGTATATATACACTTTCAAAAGTCGCTATAATATTTATTGTACGTATTTATACAAGTTCAAGTCTCAATCTTCTGATGAACTCAGAAAACTGCAAGAAAACGTGGTAGTTTCGGTGCCTAGTGGAAGACGTCTTAAAAAAGAAGCAGAACAACCTTCATAGAAGAGAGAACGCGAAAAGCTCAAAAAAGCTGGCTATATAAAACTTACTGTTTCAAAACTCGCTATACTTAATTTCTGTATATAAAATTTGCAAAAACTACCACACTGCGATTTTGATTTTTAATGTTATTAGGCACTTCTTTATCAAAATTTTTGATAATAAAAATAAATATACAATTTTGATGTTTTAGACGTTTTTTTTTTAATTTATGGCTTACTATTATAAAATCACATAACGCTGTTTGCAAGTGGACTACTCATATATTTGTGTTGCAAACATGAGTTTCCTTGCGCCTTTAAAAAAAAAAAAAACTTTAGAAACCCGTAGTAGAAAGCATAGCAAATTTCTTAAGAACTGCGTACTGCCTCAAGAAAATTTTACATAAGAATATTTCTTAGCCATTTCTTGTACGTAATTTTATATAGAGTTTATGCTTTTTTGGGAACTGCATACTGGCCTATATGCATGTATGTACATATGAATTAGCTCTGATGATACGCGGGTGCCCGATTAAACGAAAAACACCCGGGTAATGCG